>NW_022145598.1:11973300-12100800 GCF_000002235.5 Strongylocentrotus purpuratus
TGCCTTGTAGACTTTGTCCACTAGTGTCTGCAGTTCCTCTGGTGTATCTGCTATTAGGACGATGTCGTCTGCAAAACGTTTTTTAACAATAATTCAACGAAAACAAACTCGATTGTCCTTTTTTCCAAAGCCTTTTTTTTCCTGTCATGATTTTTTTTTTCTGGGGGGGGGGGGGTGTGAATTCCCTATTAAAAGTTACGGTTTGGTGTCCATACTACATAGCATTAGTTCGTATTGTTGATAAGACTAGAAGCAAGACTTGGAATCAACATGATCAAAGCTGGACTAATCAATGGTTAGCCAAAAATGAGAATAAAAGACAAGTAAATGAATAACTCATTCAAATGATTAGTATGTTAAAAATGATATATATTCGTAAACCTACACAGCTACGCCGTTCAAGAAGTACTCATCCATATATACCAAACGAATACGTAACCAATTCAAATGGCGCTTTGACAAAATAATTGCAAAATGACGAATTTGATTCGTGCTATGGTACGAGGGCGCTCAGGGGTGACGAATTTGATTTGATTTTGACGAAATCGGATGCAAAAGGTTGAAATTACAGTTAAAAATGAAGGACCCAAGACGAAAATGAAGTTAAAAGAGCAGGATCATATTAAGTTTATGGAAGAAATTGAATGAATAAAGAACGACATTGAATAGCAAAATGTGTTAGAATGGACGGTAAACACTATGTTTATTTTTATTTGTTCCCCCCCCCCCCCCGTTAGAGCGAATTTTGCCGGGAAACCGATCAGTCTGGACGACATTATACCGGTATTTACCAAAGAGGGGCGGTGCTTCGAGATCAACGACGGCCTCAATGGTACGGAGCTCCTTAAATCCGAAGGAATAGGTAAGCGAATTATCAATATCATATGACGTAGTTAGGAGACGGCAGGGGAATTCGTTCAAACCCCCAACCCCCACCACATCGAATTTAGGAAAAAAGGTGAAAACAAAAGAGACAAAAGGAGAGAGGAATTAAGAAGGAAAAATTACATAAAAAAGAAACTCATAAGATCCCCTTCAAGACCTTACTTCAATGTAGCGGTCCTAAAGGTCATACAAAGTTTTGGTATGGGGTCATGAATTTGGTGCAAATGAACATATTGGAAGAATAGGCGATTCTACAATATTCAGTGATCGTTGTCGAGGTTGAAATCGAGTCGAAAGTGATGAAATTGTAAATAATAAACTTTTTATGTTGTATATCGCCCTCTCAAGGTAAATATATCAATTTAGCTATAAAACAATGTTCTTTGAATAAATCGACCGATTTGCTATTACCGTTTGGAATATATATATCACAACTACATATTCTGAGATTTTCATGGTCGCAGCTACCATCGTATGGTCTTAGGCGCTATTTGAAATGTATCAAAATTTACCGGGAGCACCGGTAAATTTGTATATTCCATTTTTTTCGAAAGCTGAAGTGTTTTAGGGGATAATTCTTTTTAGTGCTTATAATACATCCATAGTGGCATCCAGATATATCAAAATTGTAAAGAATCACTATGCAGCCAATTTTCAAAATTTACCAAAACTTTGTATTACCTTTAATATTTTGCTTTCGAATTGCGTAGTAAGATTCGCAAGATTGCACATTTAAAGGTGGAACATCACAATGTGATCGTTTGTACCCTCTTTACATCGGGAAACTGTAGTTGTATATTTACTGGATAGTGACATAATAATGTATTTTACGCAAATATTGCTGCCTCTTGGGGATGTAAATCCTTTACCTGTAAGGTTATACTAGTTACAATTTGAAATATTAATAATGATAAATAACGATTGTACTAATTAATAAGATTAACACTTATAACAATTATGATAATACTCATCTTCGTCATCATATTAACATCATCATAATGATTTGAATTTTGTATCCAGCGTATCCTCATTAGTATTCCATTGTTTCCCTTAAGTGGCCAGCATTTATTTACTTACCTTATCCCCCAAAATGGCAACGAGCCCGTTTTGACCTCCTATCAATAATGTACTTTTAACAGGTAGAGCGTTTGGCATGACTCTGGTTCTGAACACGGAACAAGATGAATATTACTACAATTCATACCTGAACGACGCAACGGGATTCATTATCCAGCTACTAGATCAAGATGAAGTGCCTCAAGTATTAGAGCAGGGGTTTGATGTTGGACCGGGCACACTTACCTCTGTTGCCATTTTGGCTACTCAGGTGATTGCATACCTCGTTTTGTTTTCCACATATTAATTGAACCCGTTGCACACGGGGCACCATTTCGATTGGGTTTCGATTGCATGAGGTTGGCCTAAGATGGGTATGCGAATTTGTTTGATATGTTAATATATAAATAATGTACCTGGCATTATCTATGACCCCCCCCCCCCCCCCCCCCCCCACCTCCCCTCCCCCCAATTTTTTATTTTTTTTTAATAAATACATAATTATTTTTTAAAAAAACGTACTAAAGCCTGCGAAAACTACCCTTGGAAGGCAAGGGCAACTACTTCCAGTTAATGATTTACAACTATCCAGCATGGACACAGTAGCCGGTCTGCATTTCATAAACTCACCGGATGAATAATATCGTCGGATGTTAATTGTTTTAATTGTTACATGTATGTCTTTGTTCATTTCTCTTTTTATTTTATTTTCTTTCTCGGATGGGAAGGGTTTTTTCCGTGTAATTGTCAATCCTTTTTTGACCTCAGTGATAAAATCCCCTTGTATATTTGTCAACTTTTAAGAAAAAACCGAGCTGAAAAATATCAATATCTTTTATGTCTTGCCCCTTTCACACGTCTAATCTCTTGATTTCTAAAGCACATCTATGAAAAGCCACCTTACGGCGTCTGTGGAGAAAAGAAAGAGAAATTTTATGAGAAGTATTCGCAGCCAAAGTGTGATTTGGAGTGCATGACGGATTTTGTTGTTGGCGAGTGTGGATGCAGAACAGCATATATGCCCGGTTAGTACATTTTGTCTTCACCTTAATGCCCGTTGCACATGATGTGCCATTTCCCAAGCTCAAAATGGCAGCGCATTTGACTAGCGCAGGAGTTCATGCGTCATTCTAACGTTACATCAAAATGAAGGCTGCCTGAAAAGTGAATATTGCTCGTTGCACATGACATGTATTTGCTCAGAAAGAACAAGACCTACTATTTGGGGAAGGATCATGTAATGTCATGGCCTAGCTGACTTAAGGATGAGTCATTGAGCAGCGCAGTATTTCATGCGTCATTGTAAAGTAACATCATACACAATGACTGCTACCTGAAGAGTCTAAATGTTGCTCGTATCACATGACACGTATATGCTCAGACTGACCTAGGCCTGTTATTTGCAAAGGATGACGTAGGGCTGCGTGGTCGACTAGCTGACGTAAGGCTGCGACTTTGAATAACGCAGTATTTTATGCTTGATATTGAATTACATGGCACAAAATGAATGCTACCTGAATATTGCTCGTTGCACATGACACGTAATATGCTCAGACTTACCTAGGCCTGTTATTTGCAAAGGATGACGTAGGACTGCGTGATCGACTAGCTAACGTAAGGTAGGTAAAAACGCAATCGTAAATTTTGCAATATTGCCACATGGGTGTCGGTAATGGGGATTTTGATTGAGGTAAGCACCATTATTTTTTCAGCTTCTCAGTTCCACTTCTTTCTATTCTGAATTTATTTTCATGACAGACGTCAAAGATGTACACATTTGCAATATTTCCACACCTACCCACAGGAACACAAACAGGCACAAAACATAAATATATACATATTATACAGATATTGACTGGCAAGGGGTATAATATTATAGAGATATCGACTGCTTTGAGAGGCCTGGCTGGTTTTATATGCTCAAGGGAACTCGCGCATCCTGCCATTACCCCTCGGCGCGCAACCCCCCCCCCCCCCCCAGGCGCTGGTAATGGCGGAATCTGAGCGAGTTCCCGAGAGCATATAAAACCTGCCAGACCTCGGAATATCCTTTTATATGCCTAATCAAACAAAAATCTACCAATAATTCTTACCTTACCCTTTTATTGAGTAAAGATTGGTTTAAAAATAACGGAAACTCTGGGAAGCTGTCTGTTTATCCAATTAGTTGGGAATCGCAGACAACAAACACTATATGGTGTCCGCGCCCGCTCAAAGAACATTTTAACGCGTAAACCAATGGTTATCGCAGCAAGATTTTATTATTTTTCCGGTTACTGGAATTTTGTCGGGATTTTACTCTTGGACTATTAATAGGTTTTGGTATTGTTCATTTCTTTACCGGAATGGCTAAAATCACGACTGCAATTTCGACAAATCAGATGGCTAGATTTCTTAAGTGAAGTAGGCCTATATAAAAAAAAAATAGAACTCCTTTCAGGTCCGAAAAATGTTATATACCCCATGCCAGCCAATATCTGTTATACAGTGCGTCCCGGAAAAAAACGAAACCGAGAATTATCGATGTTTTATCAAAACTTAATCACAATTATGATTGAAAAATGACACATATTAGTGTAAAGCTTAGATCATCCTCTTTCATTTGATACTACTCATATAATGCATATTTCACGCAAGAGTGATTAAAATTAATTTGAAGAGAGGAAACCAAAAAGTCATTTGGCGGACGGTATCTGAATTTCAAAGAGAAAATCACATTTCTAGAAAGTTGAGTATCTGCCCTTTCCTATGACACCTCAATCAGGAAAAATGAACTAGGAATAACAAAGTTCTGTTGTAGTGCTTGCATTTCCATAATTGTATTAAACAAATTCGTTTTCACTGGATGCACTATGAAAATGACGGGCAAAGAAAGCGGACAAAATATACAGTTCCTCAGGTAGACAAAGGAACATCCCTTCACTGCTATTATGTAAAAATGTGTAGAACAGGTGAATATGCATGTGACACCTGTTCTACACATTTGTACATAATAGTAGTGAAGGGATGTTCCTTTGTCTACCCGAGGAACTGTATATTTTGTCTGCTTTCTTTGTCAGTCATGTTTATAGTGATGACTGCCGGAGCAACAAACGGAATTAACAAAAGACAAAAACTCCGTTTCGTTGACGATCAACCATGCATGAAGTCTTTCGTCTACGGCTGATTGTTAACGAAATGGAGTTAACTCTTTTGTCAATTTTGCTTTTTGCTACTGCAGGCAGCCAGTGAAAACGAATTCGTTTGATAAAATTATGGAAATGCAAGCACTACTTTAAACAAACAGAACTTTGTCATTCCTTGCTCATATTTCCTGATTGAGGTGCCATATGAAAGGGCAGAAACTCAACTTTCTAGAAATGTGATTTTTTCGTTGAAATTCAGATACCGTCCGCCAAATGAATTTTTCGTTTCCTCTCTTCAAATTAATTTTAAGCACTCATGCGTGAAATATGTATCATATGAGTTCCATAAAATGAAAGAAGAGGATCTAAACTTTTCAAATATGTGTCATTTATTAATTATAAATTTGACTAAGTTATGATAAAACATCGATAGCTCTAGGTTTCGTTTTTTTCTGGGACGCACTGTATTAGATAGCATTCTTTCGAAAATTTAGCCTAGAGGAAAGGAAAGGGATGGTTGTCTATTTTCGTTTGCCCGAAATTGTTTCCATTTCCATTGTTTCCATTTCGAGGGCAATACACAAATTTAAAGTGAGAACCAACAAATTAACGATTTTCTTTTTTTTTAATAATTCAAGAAAAAATAATATCTTCAAATGTTTTTTTAATTTCTAATTAAAAAAAAAGAGCACTTTCTTGGAAGAAAAAAAAATTGTTATAAACAAAAGCATTTTTGGGGAAAAAAAGAAAATGTGGAAAAATGATTAAAAGGGAGAAAAAAATTGGGTGAAAAAAATATTAATTAAACAAAAATTGACCCTTAGTATTGGTGTAATTTATTTAATTGGTGAAAAACAGGCCTTTGGAGGGCGACATGCATTGATAAAAAGTATATTCATTTCACCAACTGCATGGTGAATATAACACTGGAAAGTGATCGGCCAGGAAAATATAACAATTACGATCCTCGCAATCGATATCACGTGACGAGCTCTTGCCCAATCACATCTATGTATCTGTCTAAGCTTTCTAATATATATATATATATATATATATCTACATTTATATACAAACTAGTAAATATATAAATATCGATAGATATTATCGTATGCATAATTTATCAATTTGTCTATCGCATTTCTTCTAGGTAACGCAACAGTTTGTGACCCGATTGCTATCGCTACCTGTACGCAATACATTGTTGGTGAGTAGGCTGGGACTTAACAATTTGTGAAATGATTTTATATTCACTATTTTTTGAGAATGTATTTATCAATTGATTATTAAAAAAATATAACAGGAAACGTGCAATATTTTACTCGAAATTTTATCTGAAACATTCTCTAGGGTTTGGAGTGGAAGAGCAATACAAAGAAGTAAAAACAGCTACTAGAATAAGGCAATATATAGTGACTTCTTTTCGATTCCAGTCAAAACAAATAATTAAGTAAGGCAGGAATGAGTAACATAGATAGAGCTATGCATCAACACACCCATATGTACAACAACACAAATCAAAGCATAATGTGACTTGAATACAGATTTACCATTTGCTACATCCTTGAACCCGTCTAATAATAACTATTTGTAGTTATGATTGCATTCTATAATGTCCTGTTTATGGTTGACATGAGAGTAAGTGTCATCTTTATTGTCATTGCCATTCATAGAACATAGACATGGCGAGTTGGACAACTGCACGTGCCCGATCGAATGCGAGAAAAAGACATTTTCTGCGTCACTGTCATCTGCCAAGTACCCTTCGAATTTCCGTGCTAATCTCTTTGAAGAATACCTGAATGAAAGCGTACTCAACTTTCCCTCTCTCAAACGTGCTGACAGTTCCTTCATTAAGTAGGTAGTTTCCTATGGTCGGCAGTCAATGCAATGAACTTCATTAAATAAAGAGATCTAACGTTTTATCAATAACAAACAAGTGTAGACAAATTTGATTAGTAATACCTAATTATCAATTTTCGCTCATATTTTGTTTGTTATCATATTAATTTAAACACCTTTTTTTTATTCACAAAATGATATCACCTTAATTTCATTCTGCAAAAAAGACATAGTGAAATTGAAAAAAAAAATAGAAATTAGGAGTTGCCAGGAAGGAAAAGTTGCCATTTGGGTTTAATCAATCACATATTCAATAATTAAATCAACTTTACTTGCCTTTTTCATTGTTTTTCCGTACTGTTCACGTGTTCTTGTTTGTTTATATTTTTTGAAATCTTTGCAGGGATAACTTTGTAGCAGTAGATCTGTTTTTCTCTAGTTTGGGAACTAATGTGATAACTCAGCAGGCATCCTATACTATCGTTTCTTTCATGTGTGAGTATCTAAATATCTCCTGTAATTCTTAATTTAAAACAATGAGAAATTGAAGCGTGGTTAAGCAGCATTTTCATTAAACGCAATTAAGAAAATTATTGAAGTGATAACATGTTTATCAATTTGTCTGCTTCACTTAAACATTCACAGACATTCTTGTTCATTTTCTTCTGCATTATGTTGTGATAGGAGAAAATTATGTTATCACTCTAAAATCGTTAACATTGACATTTTAATAGATGCTTTAAAAGGATGGGAATGTGTGAATAAACATAGCAAAAGGCACATATTGCCTGTGAGCCTATGTCGGTCGCTTCCTATACCGGGGCATAGTCCCTAGCGTCCCATGAAGATCACCTAACTCTTCGTTTTTCCGAAATCACTCATGCGTAACCGTCCAGATACCATTTTGTCCATTTCGGTGACTTTTAGACTCTTCTTTCTGCCTTCCTTTCTCCATTTTGCCAAATGATACAAACTTCTTCAACATTGGTCTAGAGAGATGCTCTTTCATCTAACACGTAGAAACACGGGCGTCTATCTATGCATATCGTTCTAATAGGATTTCAGTTCTAATTATCATTATTATCATGTAATCAATTACTGATATCATCATTTAACACATTGCTTTTACCCCTTTTCCTTTCCAGGCGACGCAGGGGGTGCTATGGGCTTATGGATTGGCGGCAGTCTTCTGACACTTTATGAAATAATTGATCTTTGTGGACACTCATTCTTCTCTACGAGACATCCGTAGCTCAACTCTTAGACGGAATCATGAACTGGGACTTCTGGCATAACTAGAACACAAACATCAAACACACGCAAGCCCATACACTAAGAATAAAGGTGCCAATTTGCACCCTTAGGGGAGCAGACCCCTGCTACATTACGAGCACCCCGAAGGGAGCGGATGTGCACCCTTCTATGTGTAGACGTCGAGCAAACCTGCGCCTTTCTTTTTTACCTAATATTTACTCTAATATTATCCACGTAGATATTATCTACGATGTTGTACAAGTATGTTTATTTATTTATTTTGATTATTTCGTTTTATTTATACAGGGTGGCCCCGTCAGTAATCGCAGTACTGTTTTCCAGGGGGCCCTGTACACAAATGCAACATATACATGTATGAAGAAACAAACTACTTGAACAATATAAACATCACGGAAACATCAATACATAGTAACATATAATAGAAGAAAAAAAAGAGTAAAGAATAAGAGTGAATAATGAAACAAAGCCGTAGTAAGAATGATAAATTTCAATGAGCAATTTTAAATCGATAACAATATACTCTGATTATTATCAATGATCTGTTTAGATTTGAACAAATTATTATATTGAGAAATTTATGTAAATATTCATGAAAGAAATAAGTAAAGAAGGCAAATTTATCTTTAACATCGCTGCTTAAAATAGAGAGAACAAAAAGTATTCTTGGTCGGGGCATTTCGAACTGAGTGGGGTAGGCTATTCCACTGAAGAGCACCATCAACTGAGAAGGCACGTTTTCCACATTCTGTTTTAATTCTTGGAATAATGACGCCCAAATTGTTAGCATTCCTTGTTGAGTATCTATGAGTATGGGCGGACAGGGTGAACATATCATATAAATATGATGGGGCACTATTATTCATAACATCATCCATTAATTTACTTTTATTGAACTCCCATCTTTTTTCCATGTCAATCCATCTTAGGGTAGTAAACATTTCGGATGTGGGAATCAAAGTATTTATTTTCAGGATAATTCTTGCCATCTGCTTGTGTTGCTTAATCAAGATATCTTTTGTTCTTTTATTACAAGTACTCCATGAGACACTACAATAGTCATAGTAAGGAAGGATAAGAGAATTGGCAAGTAGTTTGACACTATCAATTGTGAGATATTTCCTGACTCTACGAAGTAGGGTGAACCTAGATGCAATTTTATTTGAAGTGTATTTCACATGATCCTGCCACGTCATGTGCTGGTCTAGACAAACTCCCAGATATTTTACACTTTGAACTTGCGTGATTGGTACATTAGAAACTTTTGTTGCGATTGATGTGTATTGCAAGTTCAGCAATTTCTGCGGTGTTCCAAAAATTATGAAGCATGTCTTGTCCGTATTCAGGGTAAGTTGGTTTCTTTCCAACCACTTGTTCACACAATCCAAATCATGATTAAGACATGTTTCGATTTCCCTTGGATTTGAAGAACTGTACATAAGGGCAGTGTCATCTGCATACATAATCACTTTACCGTGCTCGATGACTGATGGAAGATCGTTCATGAAAAGAGTGAAAAGGAGGGGCCCCAATATGGATCCATGGGGGACTCCAGACTTTAACTTTAGCACGTTAGATTTTTTACCTAGCAAGGAGGTACATTGTGCCCGGTGTACAAGATATGATTCGAACCATGACAATGCTTGTCCCGTAATGCCATACAGTTTTAACTTATCTAGTAATAATCTATGATTAACAGAGTCGAATGCCTTTCGTATGTCAAGAAAGACTATTCCAGTTATTCTACCTTTATCCATGTTAGTCAACAAATAATTGCTCAAAAATGCAAGTACGGTGTTGGTTGAATAACCTTTCCTAAATCCAGATTGGTGGGGGTTAGGAGATTATTATCTGACAGATAGTCTCGAAGTTGCACGTTAACTGCCTTTTCTAATATTTTCATAATCGACGGTATAACAGATATGGGACGATAGTTGCTAACATCGTCCCTATCCCCACCCTTGTGAATTGGGGTAACTCGTGCCTGCTTCCAATCAGCTGGAATTTGGCTGGTTTGCAGAGAAAGATTAAACAGGTGAGTAATAGGTGTACAAATAACGGGTGTGGTCAACTTCAGGAGACGTGCACTAAGCCCTTCTAGGTCAGTTGCCTTATTAATCTGAATAGAGTGCAATTCTCTTCGTACAAAATCCTCAGAAATCAAATCAAATTCAAAGACAGGTCGAATAGAGTTCTGAGATAATGACAAGATCACAGGTTTAACATAGGAATGACTGGCAGCAAGCAGACTACCAATAGATGTAAAATACTTATTAACACAATTTACATCAAGGTTCAAAGTATTGGGAACACTTTTGGTGGAAGTAGGGGCAATTTGTTTAAGCATCTTCCAAAGTTCTGATAGGTTCCTTTTGTTTTGAACTATTTGTTCATGACAAAAAGACTTTTTCAATGTAACTCTTTCATAGCACAATCGAGTGTACTCAGGCGTGACCCATTTTGTCTTCATACCCCTAACCCTCAAAGAAATCTTGGGGCAATGTTCATCACAAATACCAACAAACTTAGTCTTCCAGTTATTCCATTCAATTTCAATATCATTTCCTTCCATAATTTCCATTCTAGCATTTAATAATGCTTCACAAAATAACGTTACGTTTAACCGTCTATAAGCTCTTGTATGTATAATCCTGGCTGGAGTTTTTGGTTTAACATGTTTGCAAACAACATACACTAGTCTATGATCACTCAGACCATGAATGACAACATTTTTATCAAGCAAATTGTTTGGTCGATTAGTTAGAATTAAATCTAACAACTTAGAACTACTCTCAGTAACTCGAGTAGGATCGTCATCTGATTCGGGTTATACTGATTACACCAAGTTTTAACATTTCTTGATTCTCTGTTATTATACATGTTATAGTTAAAGTCGCCGAGAATATAACATTCCATGCCACCAGTCACAATCTTGGAAATTGATGTGTCCATCAATTCGGAATCACGATCATTTGTAGTACCAAGGTAATATGCACATTCAATCAAGGTAGAACATCATTTTCCAGATTCGTTTGCAAGTGAACTATAATGTATCCTGCCATATTCGGAGAACAAGCCCTTTTTGTATTATGTGATTTTAACCATTTACATTCAAATACTGGGATGTTCAAGTCCAGACCGTCTTCCACCGAAAAACTCACTTCAGCTTCAAAGCGTCTCGTCTTTTCTTTTGAATAGTTAATTCATGACTAATTCTAATTCTAATTCTCTGTGTCAAAAATCACAACATCTGATACATAAAGATCTACCTGTATGTGAGATCTGTTCATAGATGACACCGTCTTGGACTGACGATGTAAAGATGGGTCCAATTTCTATTTGTTCCTATGCTGCATAAGTTTATCTATTTTTGTAAGACATCATTTAAATATTAAGTATATAAAATATTATTATAATCATCATCATTTATGTGATTGTAATTCTAAAAAGATCCTGTGCATCATGATAAACTAAGTTGTTGATATACAATCATTACTGGCCTCATTTTGTTCACTCTAAACATTTTTATTTTCTCTCATTGATATTATACAAAGTGGTATTTTAATTTGTTCGTTGCGGAGGTTCCAAATTCAGTTATTAAGAAATGTAGAGAGAGAAGGTGTTGACTCTCCTAAAGAATATGGAATAAATGCCCTTCTTCTGGTTCTCTGATGACAGCTTTATTTTTTCTCAATGACATTGTACAGTGGAATTTCATTATAAAGAGCTCCGATATAACAAGGTGATTTTCCTGGCCCTAGTAGCTCTTCATATTCTTCAAGTTGCTTTTAGTTACCCTGATAAAACAAGAATCCTTAAATAGCAAGGTAACGAGTTTCCATTGTACAAAATGACATTTGATTGCTTGTCTGTTTGTCTGTTTTAGATTTTGTTTTGATCCTTCACAGACAAGCACCTCATCTGTTCGGAGCCAGAAGGGCTTTAACTCTGTGTTAAAGTATGTGAGTTCAATAACACCTTTCTGGTTCCAAACAGATGATTTATTGAGAATCGAAATTTGATTCTGAAGAAATGTTTACAGTCAGAATGAAATTAATAGTATATGAATTAATGCCCGTCTTACTCTAAGCAGACAATACTTGTCTCAATATTAAAGAATGTACACATTTATTGTTCTATGTGGAGGTTTCAGATCCAATTCTCAATAAATGTTGAGAGTCAGAATAACATTATACTCCAGATGAAAAAGACTAAATAGTGTTTGGTCTTAAAGTCTGAAGAGCACTCGGAAAAAATACGACTTGAGCAAACTGCCCTTCTTACTCTCTATTGATAATTTTTTTTTATTTTGTTCCAATGAGATTGTACAAAATGAAAACGAATTGCCTACCTGGTGTTTCCTGATACATATATATATATATATGGTTAATCCCGCAGTGGATAAAAAATAACGATATTGTATAAATTATACTTATAGATGTATTAGCTTTGTACATTATATCAATCGGTGATCGTCCTAAATAAAAGAGGATAATTTCTGTCGGAATGAGCACTACATGAGCATTTCATTGTGTTTATCAGGATTTGATGTGTACATGGATTATTTATACTAAGTTTAAAGTCAAGGAGAAAGTTTGCTTCAGCGAGAGGAGATTAGAGGGACATAGAAAGAGAGGGGGTGAGGGATGGAGAGACAGAGCGAGAGAGAGAGAGAGAGAGAGAGAGAGAGAGATTGAGATGGAGGAGAGGGGCGGAGAAAGAGTTAGGTGTGAGGGATTTAGAGAGATAGCAAGTGAGAGATAGGGGAGAGGTGAGGGATGAGGAAAAAAAGGGGAAACGAGATAGAGGAGAGGAACGAGAGAGAAAGAGAGGGGGAGTTTTAGATAATGGATTGAGAGAGAGAAAGAGAGAGAGAGAGAGAGAGAGAGAGAGAGAAGGGGGGTATGGTATGTTTTTAATCTAAGTTTTGACACATTTATTAAGGCGAGCCGAATATTTCGTAAAATTATCAGATATCTAGGCTATTTATTATAAAGTTGACAAGGATCGAGATTCAGCATGAGCGTCAAGCCGTCACGTAAAATTTAATTCAAGTGTGTTTCCAATTTAACACTTGTGCACCAAATCATACACGAATACACGTATATATAACGTCGCAAAATGTCATGCTCTTCAAATTGCTCAGTGAATACACTCTAGTCCTATTATGCGGCCCGCAGTTGCCGTTCATTTACATGACGACTTGAAATCTTGCATATCTGGACAAGCCTTTATGCTATACAGGTGAGGCAATACAGATTTTTTTTTCCCTCCACCGAGTTCCTTTATTGAATAATATCATTCACATACATATATGTATACAAGAAGAAATATGTACATGCAGAATTTCAAAATGGTATGCTTGGCCATCCAGAATATGATGAGAACTTACATGTATAGATATCAGTTACAAATTTCAGTTTATTTTTTAAAATATCACAGATTTACTTGGCAAAATAATTCAGAAGAAACAAACAATCAGGAACAGTTTGTAAAAGCAAACCACTTTTTCATAAATTTCTTTTCTTTCAGATTTGTTTTACATATATACTTTTCCGTATCATGATAACACTTTATCGCTAGTATTATGTGTTAAAAAGCTGGCAAATACTGTTTGCATTTGGCTGCAAAAGTTTCTTTCCTTACTATAATCATAGTGCAGTTGAGGGCACTGTTGTTACATGTAACATGTGCAAAACATGGATGAATTAACATCATTTTAAATACACTTTTTAATTACACCAAACTACTACTGTATACAGTACTTTCCACATTACAAACAATCAACTACTGCCGTATCTTCAGCATAGTGGAATAATAAATAGTAATAATAATAATACGATATTTGTATACCGCAAATTAAAAAAATTGCCTCTAAGCGGTTTAAAAGAAAATAGTTGATAAGTAAAGGTAACAGAATTTGCATTAAAAATTATATCAATTCAATCAACATTAAAACTTTGCAAATGCAAATAATACATGTACATAATTACAAATCACTTACAACCAAAATACAAATAGTTCATAAATGAATAGTATCTTACGTTAATCTACAAAAGGATTTAAAAGGCAAAAAGGTTAAAAGGGCTATTCAGGAACACAACTTTTATTTCTAAAGAGATGTGTTTTTAGCATTGTTTTAGATGTACTTAAAGAGCTAGCATTGCGAATTTGAAAGACCAGATTGTTCCAAAGAAATGCAGCTGCATAAACGAAAGAACGTTGACCGTATTCTTGGTATGAAATAGTGTGAGACCGAGAGAGGAGAGATTGAGAAGCAGATAGCAAAGTCCGGACAGGAGTGTATCGTGGAAGGAGTTCAGACAGATATTAAGGAGCGAAACCTTGATAAGTCTTGAACATAAGGAGGAGGATTTTGTAAGTAATGCGAGAAGTGATAGGAAGCCAGTGAAGTTTTTGAAGAACAGGGGTAATGTGTGAAGTACGAGGAACACAAGAAACAAGACGAGCTGCTGTGTTTTTGATACGCTGGAGCTTTGAGATTATTTTTGCAGGAAGACCAAATAGAAGAGACTTGCCACAATCAAGCCTAGGTGTGACGAAAGCATTGATAAGATGATGGACTTTATTCTGGTCGAGAAACCTACGAATTTTTACGAATAATTATTAGTCAACTGCAGTACTTTCAGTATAATGGGCTAGTATAAAATTTGAATAGCTTTCAGCATTTGCATAAACATGGACAGTTACAAACAAGTTGGCAAAATAATTAGATGGTTGCTATACCAGACTGCTTAGGACAGCATTCAACGTGCACTGGAGTCAGCATATGACAAATAAGGAGCTGTACGGGAATCTACCAAAAGTATCAGAAAAGATCAGGGAAAGAAGACTACGTTTTGCAGGACACAGCTGTAGGAACATCAATGAACCAATATCTCAGCTTCTACTCTGGAAACCTAAACACGGGAAGAAGAAACCTGGAAGACCTCATCTTACCTATACGGACCTACTCAAGAAGGACACGGGACTTGAACTGTCAGAGATAAAAGCAGCCATGCTGGACAGGAATGTGTGGAAGGCCATCACAGCTCGGGCAGTTGACCCGACTTAAGCAAGCAAGCAGGTAAGCAAAAACAAGTACTAATGTATTTTGCTATATAATTGAACACATACTTTTATTTCGATAAGGCATTTCAATCAATAATAACAATAATAGTAGTAACTGGTTCTTATATATAGCGCTTTACCATATACAACGTAACAAAACGCGTAAAATATTACTATTATCCCGCTCATTGGATTTCTTATTTTGCACAATATGGTACGCATTCTCCACTCACTGGGAAGCGTTTCTGTTGGTCGCCTTTAATTTTACACTTCGTATATCCTACCGGCTGCCCATTTAACCACCGGGTGGAAAGGAGCAATGCAGATAAAAATGTCTTGCTCAAGGACATAACTGCCGAGCCGGAGTTCGAACCCACGACCTTTGCATTCCCAGTCAAGAGATTAAACCCCACGACTACGACACCTCTGCAAAACAAACGATACATTTACTATTGGTCTCAATACCAAATCTGTACCTTCGAATTATTCATCTGCCGTCGTCACCAATGTGACCGAACTGACGTAATTGGCAAACAAACTACTGTTGGAACGTGGTCAGAATCTAATACAAAATATATTCTTAAACATGTGGCAGAGAATGGTTGTATCGTATCCTCTGTTATCATTAAACAGTATCATTATTGAGTAAATGTAAATCGCGTTTGTACATGTATATACAAAATGCGCTAGATAAATTCATTATTATAAGTAGTAGTAGTATAGGAAGTAGTATAGTATGAAACACAACTCTATATCACATTCTCAAAATATATGTACAGTCACTCTAGTGGATGTAGACTTCTACCGAAACACCACAACTCAGATGTGTCAACCATATATCAATCATTTTGCAGAATGATTCAGGGGGATTTTGTTGTCTTCCTATAACACTGCAGATATACTCCTAGTTGACCTTCAGATTTGCCACTTTCAGTAAGCATCTACATTCTGGTTCAAAGGGAAAGTCCACCCTGATAAAAAGTTGGTTTTCATTGAGTGGATTTCATATACATGAAACAAGTTCAAATACATTTAACTCCGTTTTCCCATCTTTATTTTAGTTGGTTTTGCACATGACGGAGAAGTAGTTCTTTTCCCCTCATTTAGCAAACGCTTTAGCAAATTGCAAAGAATTGTCCGTGCATCTTTTCCTGCTTTTTCCCACAGTACCTGTAGCGTTTTAACATCTGTGGTGGTGACTTTCACGTCTTTTAATCTTGTTAATTACTTTTTCCCCATCAATCACAGGTGTTACAAATATATATTTGGTGAACATTCCACAAAAAATGATAATTACATAGTATCATTAAAGGTAAATTACATACAACTCATATGAAGAAAAAAAAACATAATTATAGTCAACCCTTTAGGACTAACACCCATGAATTGGAACCTATATAAAAGACAGACAAAAAACAAAAGCAAACAAGAAACCATAGACGTAGTCTTTAAAAAAAAACTAACAAACGAAAAAGAGAAGAAAAGAAAAACTTTAGAGAGAAACAAAAAGTACAAATACAAACAAAACAAAAGAAAAGAAAAAGCCTAATTACTAGTTATCGTGTCTACGAATATCGATACCGTAAGCAGCGAAACTAGATGTCCTAAACAAATTACTCTAGCTTGTCTTTGTGTCTCGGAGAGCATTGTAGATGGAGATTTTTTATGATGAGCTTTCCATAAGAGTAGGGTTTATTGAAGTTCGCTGTATATTATTGATCATTTCAGACTTAATTGTCGCTACATCGTAAATGTGAAGTCTACTCTCGGTTATCAAATACAGCGAATATCGGGTAAACACCCGATTCGAACATGGTATAAAATCTCCATGAAAAAAAAAAGGTAGATTTTTTATTTTTAAAGATCTTGCTGTCACTTGTAATCGTGTAATCATGTGACAACACAACTATGACGCTTTATTCAAATCATTTATAATTTTAATCTACTCACCCTTTTATTTAGATGCTATAGCAAAATGAATATTTCATTAAATAATTCATATATAGATATATTAAGAGATAAATAAATTAATTAATGAAACAGATTCAATAAAACAATAATCAATTTAATGATGACTCGTTAAATGAATAATACAAAAAAAAAATCAGTTTAATGATAACTCGTTAAATGAATAAAAAAGATTTAATAACACAATAAATCGAATTCAAGAAAAACTCGTTATGGTTCAAGTTTTAATACCAAGTACTTCGAATCTCATAGCCGCCCGAGAAGGAAATGTTATAGGATGAAACCTGACGTACTTTGCGGTTACTGGCTCAGGAAACAGTATGGTCACATATGAGTCAGAATCAAAATTTCCTGCATATGTCTGAAAAAGAACGAAAGCGATATATAATGTTTATTTTTAATAATGATAATGATAATACACTGTCGCTCATAAAGGTGGAATATGTTAGTTTTACCCCAATTCAAGGAATTATTTTAAAAATTATTTTAAAATAATAGATAAAGATAATAGTATACATTCTCAGATTGCATTTAATAATAACTTGCCAATGTGTGTTTTGCGGAACTGCTAAAGCATGTGTATGCTACTATGCTTATTAACTAGGAGACCTACGCTCTCAAGTCATAAATGACAGTAATGAGGATTAATGCCCCCACAAAAGGGCACTAATATAGCACATCGACACGGTTTTGATCCTGGGGCCTCACAGTTACGAGGCCATTGTTTTGTCACTGAACCATTACAAAACAATGGCCTCGTAACTGTGAGGCCCCAGGATCAAAACCGTTTCGATGTGCTATATTAGTGCCCTTTTGTGGGGAATTACTGTCATTTATGACTTAAGGGCATGGGTCCCCTAGTTGATAAGCATAGTAGCATACACATGCTTAGCAGTCACGCAAAACACACATCGGCAAATTATTATTTAATAAAATCTGAGAATGTATACTATTATCTAGATCTTTGATTTTTAAATTATTTTTAAAATAATTCAATAAATTGGAATCTAAAAAAAATATTCCACCTTTATGAGCGACAGTGTACTAATGATAATAATAATGATCTATAATGTAGGTATAAACCATGAAATAGCTCATCAGTATCACTCCTGCTCTTTCCAAGTGCCCTGCAATTCCTTTGACCCCCGGAAACTTTCAAATATCCTTTTACACCTAGGTGGAGAATGGCAAAAGTTGACTAATGTTAGAGATATCATATACATTTCATCACATTTTTAAAATCCTTTAATTTTGCATAAGAAATGCATCCTTTTGGATGTGTAAACGTATGTAGATATGATTAAAAAATTGCATGCAAAATTCAATAAGGACATTTCTAAAAAGTAGTTAAGTATACAAGACTAAATGAATATGATAAAAAACGAGGAAGATGATAGATTTAACCAAAACAAAATTGGCTTTAAATGGAAGTGCGAAAATGACACTCACTTTGAGTACCCCGCAATGCTCTTCCAGAGCAAAGGTCCAATTTGTATTGTCTCTTGAGTAGGAGATTTGGAAAGACGTAACCCAGGAGGCCTCATTGTGCCATCCCTGTGTGATAACACCAGTTACCAAAGTATCCTCGCCGAGATCGACCTTTTGGTGAAGGAGACAAAGTATTAATATATATCCGATGGCAGATTATCTTGCGTTTGATAACAATACTAAGGACAAGCAATATATATATATATATATATATATATACATATATATATATATATATATATATAAACATATGTACCATTTGAACACAATTGTTGCTTTCAATATGAGCAAAATGAAAGAGCTAGTCAGATTTGAATGATAGCGATAGCGGGGTTTTCGATTGAAAGGAACGTATTTTAATGTTTATTAAGGATGGACCTCAAGTGGAAAATTTCGTTTTCGTTCAAGGTCGAGTCTGACCAGCCCTTATTTTTTTTTAATTTTCATAGCATGTATCCTAGTTTGTATCTTATAATATAATCATCTGCGTTGTCAGGAGTTCTGTCAAGGTACAGCCTATCACGAAGAGAAGTTAGATTTTCATGCATTCTAGCTGTACACCAATTATCTTTTGAAATCATCTCAACGCGCATTTAGACATGCTAGAGCAATTACCTTAACCCACGAATTGCTGTCTGCAGCGGCGGCAACCCATGCACCGGCACCGGTAACGTTATTTAGCCTTCCGTTGTAAGCTTTATCCGATGAAGAGGTCAGACTAGAGTCTGGTATACGACCATCTTCCACGCCAAGCCCCTCGCCGAGGACAGGAGGATTGCAACCAAATACCGCATCGACGTTCAGCGACGCTGCACACACAAAAAAGAAAAAAGGCGTCGACAAACTGACCTTGTAACTAACTTTCTTATATACAGTAGGTTTGCGGTTGCACCATGTGTGAGAGAGAGAGAGAGGTTTGAGGAGTCCTGAACTATTTTATATTTCCTACTTATTCGCAAGGCAAAGTTGTCCTTTTAATAAATCTGTTTATGAATGTAATCTGGTAATCTACTCTGTCAACAAGTTATACAACGTATTGATAAGAATAAACGAACAAGGAATACAAAACAAAACAACAACAACAACAAATAGAGAAGGAAACAAAAGGAGATTTTTTAATCGGGTAATGGTACGATTCTTAGGTAACCAATAATTATCATGATCATGAAAATAGAGGTATGTTGATTTTTTGCGTGTTCAAGTAGATATTCATTGATTTTAAAAACTAACTTTATTTTCATTATTGCAAAGTTGAAACTTTGATTCGACAAAGTTATTAAAATTCAATGCTTGGGAACATTCGAAGTAACGATTATTATAAATTACAAAACGCTTAAATACAGCCCCGGCATAACACCTGAAAAGCTCTCTGAACGCTGCTGAGATGTGTAAGATCACAGTATGGACATGACTTGCACAAGCAGACGATGTCCCATGACATCTCACACATTTTCAGTGCCTTTGTTTTCATCTTCTCTTGAGTTCTTTCTCTTACTTCACTACCGTCAGGCTAAATGTTTAATCTATTGCCTCACTCTAAACCCCGTGCATGGTTTTATTTTGATGATAAATGCATCGATACAAAAATAAAGGAATCTGTCTCTTGTAAACAAAATAAGACGCCATTGTATATTCAGCTGCACACACCGCGGTATGTTCGGCGTTTCAAGAGGGAACAAATGCCGTCCTTAATATCATTCCGGGGTATTTTGAAAGTCTGGTTTCTGTGATTGTCAATTAACCCCTATCCTGTGTATTTACAAACAAAAAAATTTAGTTACCAGAATCGGGTCATATCCCCTTTTGAATGGTTTGACATGCCATTACATTTATATACACTATACTCATTATAATTTGACAAATAATAGCTTTGCAATTACGTTCATTGTTCATGGGATGTCGTCTGCTTGAGCAGTATTGGTCCATGTAGTGACGTCATTAAAACATCGTTATTTTTCCGGCGCTTCTCTCGTATACCCCAGCTGCTATGGAGGTTGTTGTATTCGTATTTTTATAAATCACCCGATATGTAGTTGACCTAAAACTTGTACGATGGCCATCTGTTAGCTTACCAGTTTCTAGTGTTACATTAGTTGACATATTTTTGCCTTTCTTTGAATTTCACCTTTAATAAAAAACACCTGCCATATTGGTACACAAGAGTTCCTGTATTTTCCTGTATTTATTGAGCATTCGTGTGACAGGATGCTCTTGTAATCACCTACAATATTCATTTTTTAACAGATGGGTGCCGGCTTATTCAGGCGTTCAACCAGCGACAAAACGAAGCTGTGACGTCATAAAAATCTATTTTTAGAATTTCTCAATTTTTTCTTCATTTTCCAAAATAGCATCTAAAATTATGTCCAAATGTCGAAAATCAATTTAATATGTTAAGTATTGGCTGAGATATGACCATCTGAATGAATAAATTTTCTATAGGATCTCAGTGTTATATGCTCTGGCTCCTAATTGGTTTTCGACAGTTGGACATTATATTTGATGCTCTTTCGGAAAATGAAGAAAAAAATGAGAAATTCTAAAAATAGATTTTTTGATGACGTCACACTTCACCAGTGGTGAAGTGTGACGTCCTCAAAATTTGGTTCAATTGTTTCTTCATTTCCCGAAAAGAATCCATGACACATGCTCCGCCGACAAATGCTCCGCAAAACGCGACAATTGCTCCGCGACATTTGCCTCGATCATATAGCATGTAAGTAATGGTGTGTAATGCAAGATTCTGGCGTCATCAAAATCATCACAAATTTGGCAGAGTCTTGGTAAAGTAACAATCACTTACACATAAAGATGTATATGGGACAACACACATGGTGTCGGGGGCTAGTACTACCCTGATTTCCTTATCTTTCTATGCTCATTACTCAGCCAGCATACATTTTCTTCCAAAATTGTTTGGCACATGACATTCATTTGTAATCTTGAACATTCAGTGTAAGTTTCGTTAAAATAAAACGCATCCCCCTTCTCAAAATGCGTGCTACGGCCCTGAATAACAACAACAACAACACAAATCACAAACAACAACAAAAATACCCCATGCAAAAAAATTATTGTCGGCGGAGCAAATGTTGGCGGAGCATTTGTCGGGTTACCCCTGAAAAAGCATCAAAAATAATGTCCGAATGTCGAAAACCAAGTGAATATGTTAAGTATTGGCTAAGATATGACCATCTGAATGAATATGTTTCTTTTAGGAACTCAGTGTTCTGTAGCTACTCGGGAAATGAAGAAAAAATTGAGAAATTCTAAAAATAGTTTTTATGACGAAAAGATAATTATTTATTCTTTGCAGTAGTGCCTTTCAGCAATTGCCGATTGAATTAAATTAATCTTTGCATACGCGCTTGACGTAATGTGAACAAATTATCAGCGTATTCGTTGAATTCTTATTAAAGAAATGAAACCCGACCACAACACGAGGGCACGGTTAAACATGTCGCACGCATCGAAATTCGCTGGCCCACCTGGAAATGTCTTGAGCTTGCCTCCGCGCTCGGGGAGCATTCGGGTGAGAGAGATGTATGATGGATGGGTTAAACCCATCGCACTCTATATACGATCTGACTACGAACCAATTTTGGAAGCATTTGCAACAAAATTTGATAGGAACATTCAAACGTACTATTATTGATCGAGGATCCGAATAGTCTTATGAATTATCCAATCTAATTTTGAAACTTTCTTGAGGGAGGACAAGCTAAATCGGCTCTGACTCGTAGTGACGTCAGGTCAGTAGTGCGATTATCTACTATTTTAGGCCGATTGGTTGTTTATTATGACTATTTCTATCATTATTCAGAACTTAAATTGGAAAGCTGATGTTTGTTTAGATTTCCATACCTTATATAATTGCTATTTCTTCGAAAATTGGATCGCAGGAGGATAGTGTATGCGGTGGGGCGGTTCTCCGGAAAATGATAGAGGATCAGTGTTAATAGTGAACTCAATTATTTGTGTGATTGATAACACCAAATGATGTCATATTCCCAATGATAACGCATTGCATTGTGTCTTAAAAATGGTGTTTAGAACTAGCCATAATATCAATATGACAGAAACTTGCCGGAGGCAATTGTGAACTGTTGGCCTTGTAGAACAAAACCGTTGATATTACACTCGGGGGTTTGGAATGATCAAAATCTGAAAAAAGACGATCCAACCTTGTTTAAATCCACGTGCATTACACAAAGAAATGGGGAAACGGGACTGCACACAAGTCAAGTGTTTCGTCCAGAGTTTTCAAGTTTTGATCATTTCTTGTAGTATGATGAGAGCATTTTAAGAGCAATGCAGTTCAGGGGACAATCCTACTATATTTTTTACCACACTGACACACAAAGAGAGCGAGGGAAAGCTCGCAATCATGTTTTCATTTGTTTCAGCACCAACCAATCTATATACATAATATATATAAGCCTTGTCTTTAGGCAACAGTCCTACTCTGCACTTACCTATGGCATCAGTTAGAGGTCCATACCCATAAAGTTCCATCCTGAAACCCTGGTTAGTGCGAAAGGTCTTTGGATGTACCCGGAAAGAGCGTCCAACTACCGGCCTAGCAAACATGTGAGTCACCTGGCTTCCATCTTTTCCCGAAAATATCTATAGTTAATGAGAATGACGTTAAGTAATATTGCAAAGAAAACTCATTCGTAATGAAGCTAATTGTTAGTATAAACTATACGGCTTGTGAATTAAAACAATGCTGACTATGTTGTTGTCAAGAATGGCCAATTACGAATAACATGGCCATTTTTTCTTCTTCTTCTTTTTTTCCTCATTTCTTTGTCAGCTCCATATCTCAGTATCCTGAAAAGTATTGTGATAAAAGAAGAAGAGTAACCCGAGTTCCATCGCTCGGGACGGTCGAAACCTCCCTATTAACATGGCTTGCTCAACCAAGGTGTCATTTTCAGTCGAGGGTTCTTTTCTTTTTTCTAATTTTTGTTTGAAAAATATCATGACTGTGCGCAGCGGGGGCTTAAGGACGTAGGTCCCCTAGTTGATTACCATAGTAGCACACCTGCTTTAGCAGTTACGCAAAACAAACAATCACAAATTAATATTCAGTCAAATCTGAGAATGTATTATCTATATCTATAAGCAGGCGCGTACGCAGGGGGGTGTTTGGGGGGGTTAACCCCCCCCCCCTTTGGTATTTTTATGTGTATAAACCCCCCTTAAAAAAAACCAACCCCCCCCCTTTGTTTTTTTTTGGATTTTTTAATAATAATAAAAAAAAAAAAATATTCCCATGGCTGACCTAAAAAAGGTGACCTTACCCCCCCCCCCCCCCAACGGAGCAAAATGTCAAATTTTCAAATATCGAGACCAAAAAAAAAAAGTGTCCTCTTACCCCCCCCCCCCCACACTTATTCAGCGGCTGGCTGAGTCGATGCGAAATTTTCCGCCCGATTTAAAAATGTTAACCCCCCCCCCCCCCCCTTGAAAAAATCCTGCGTACGCGCCTGTCTATAAGAATAAATCATCGTCAAAATCATTCCATAAAAATTATTCTACCATTATGACCAACAGTGTATATTGCTTTTTTTTACTTTTCTTCTGCCCATTATATATACATAACATGACAAATGGGAGTTCCTGTTTTCTGATTTAA
The DNA here is from genome assembly GCF_000002235.5 of Strongylocentrotus purpuratus. Taxonomy (NCBI): domain Eukaryota; kingdom Metazoa; phylum Echinodermata; class Echinoidea; order Camarodonta; family Strongylocentrotidae; genus Strongylocentrotus; species Strongylocentrotus purpuratus. The sequence continues at coordinate 11,997,646 of NW_022145598.1, forward strand.
TATGCATTTTCGTTATTGCCTGCAAAAAATAAACGATAACAATATCAAATACAAAATTAAATTGGGACCTTGTTATTTGAAAACATTGTTATATTAACTTTAACTTCAGCAAGACAATCAAATCAGTTTTATTTTCCTAAGTAGTATATACTGTTTTTTGTTTTTTTTATCTGTGGGTTTTTTCTCAGCCTTGGCACAACAAAGCTGTATTATAGCAACATATTTTCCTTAATTTAATGGAGTTTCAACGAGGTAACACTGTTTATCTCTGAACACAAAGACCACTGATTATCTTTTTTTATAAATGTAGTTGATGAACCGCAGTTTTGCAATTACCTCTACTGATTCAGAGTATACGTTCAAATAGTAAGTCCAAGTCGTGTCGTCAAAACTAGACGAAAAGGTGTATGACGTCACCCCGAAATCAACGACACCAAGACCCTGAGACGCTATGGCCGTTACGATATAACTTGACTCAAAATGGACCTGTATCCATTCGTTTTTGTCGGAACGTGCTGCGATCCAGGCCACATTTTCAGTGTTCAGGCGGACGGCACTGGTGCAATAGACCGACGAGAAGCAGGATGATGATGAGAGAGCCGAATCGGGAAGAGCACCACTTTCAAGGCCGAGCGGTTGACCAGATATATTACAGGGGTTCACTGTAGGAAATAAAGTCAATAAATAATGAAAGCATATTACAGAGTAAAACGACAGAGGCCTGGACTGGAAGTGCAAATAAAACACGATAGTGAAAGTTATATTTCGTACCCATAGCAAGTCATACAAACTGTCATTATACGCGGTGTTGCCAAATTGCAACGAGATTATGATATCTTAACAAGAATTTACCGTCCTCGGTGAAATTTCGTAGGTGAGGTTTGTGAAGTATTCCCTAACATCTCCTTAAAATTTATAAGCAGGGCTCAAATTTTTTGGTGTGCACAGGGGCTCTCCCCCCCCCCTCCCCCCCCCCCCAAAAAAAAAGAGTCCCTGTGAGCTCTTTTAGTACTGACGAGGGCTCTTTTTTAATAACCATTGAATTGGTTCCCATGATATTCCTAAATTCTCTGCTATTTCATCATTATTATTTATTTAAGTTATATGCAGCTAATGGTCAGATCTCCTCCCTCTGTACGAAATGTCTGGTCCAAGCCCATACAGTCGCCTCCTTGCCAACAGGTTTCCTTTTCATAATTTTAGTTTTCGGTTGATTATTACTGGTCGAGTTTCATTACTTGCTGGTCTCGTGGCTTGACCGGATTTCAGATGATTCACGCTTTTCACAACGAAAAACTTATTGTTTTGGTCCTTGCGCGATTGCATCTAGACTAGCTCTAATAGCAGATAATGGGGCGGCAGCGTGCACATCGGGACTACTGGCGCAGCTAGTATAACTAAGGACTAATATTTCAGGAAATTTTGCTCCATTTCCTTTCGCTTGCCTCCTGTTAATGCTGCGGTCACAAATGTTTGTACGAACGATAATTTCGTACGAATCTCCCTGTTTTTCCATTGTCTTCCCGAATTTCCATTGTCTGAAAATCGTTCGTACGGCGTTCGTAGCAATTCGTAATAGCATTCATGACCGAGGTCTTAGGTAAGCACTGTGTAATACTCCTATTATCAGACGAGTGGTAACAAAAACATATTTCCCTTTGAAAGTGGCCCGTTAGATTGCAGCTAGGCAGGAATCTTTTGTCTACGTATTTGCAAGAGAGATCCAGTTAAGCAAATGTCTGACACTTTTTTCTCCTGGCGGCCTCGAAGATGGTACAAAGGGAATGAGCTTGCAATAGCTCCATCTCTTAGAACGTCTTGGTATAACCACTGCTGACGGCCGCACTGCACTGCGAGCTTCCGTTGTTTGTATAGGTAATACTAATAGATGTGGAGATGGAGGATCTTACACATTTTAAAGATACATGAATGATACGGCAAATAAGCGCACATTTATTTACAATATGACGGCCTCTAGTCACCGAAAAATTCGAGGGAGAAACCCTGCACGCTAATCTTACTTTCATAGTTCCATTTCATTGGTTTAAGGTTTGAAAGTTGAAAATCAATATTGTGTGAAAGTTATAACAGAAAAGATAATCTTTAATTTATAATTCCGCGAGGGCGATTTTTAATGTTGCAATCGCCCCCGTAAGTAATCTGACGGAGGCAATTATGTAGCTCACGTGGGCGAATCGCCCATCGCCCCCGTGTTTTTTTTTAGCCTTGTTTTATAAGGTTATACAATCTATAAGTTAACTTCCTACAGAGATAATATTATCTTAGCAACATGTACAATATTTTAAATATTTACAAAGATATATCATTAAATAGCATTAGTGCCCAGATATATCTAGCGTAAATATTTTGCTTTTGTATTTCGAGACAAATATTTCCATTAAGCCAAAGTCATGAAACTATATTTAAAACATCTTTTAAGGACTATACTTCAAGAAGATTTTGAAGTAATATATGAGTTACTTACTTTTTCTATTTATTTATATTTCAATCAATACGATAAGTATTATACTGTAGGAAACACAAGGCATTGATTTAAAGAAAACATAAAACTGTATTTCGTTTTCAACTCTTACATTTAATTTAGGTTGTGCAACAAACGCTATATAAAAGACAATTGATTACATTTATGTGTGTGTAAATGATATTTAGTTTAACTCTTAACCCCTTTTTGTACAAATAATTGACATTAATTTGAGAGCTTGCAACAAATCGTTCAGGCACCAGGTGAACGCTAATTGTGCAATGATGCTAGTTAATGCACTTAACTCGTAACAACGACTCGTAAACAAAAATCCTAACGAAATGTTTTACTCATAAGCTTACATTAATTGATTTGACAATGTTTAATTATTTGATTATTGCACATTGTTATTTATATGTTTATGTAACAGATTCTACAGTTTCTTTAACTTTGCGAACATTAGTTTTAACATTGTTATCTATATGTTTGTAATTATATTTGTATTTCAAATCAGACCTCAAGTTTTGGTTGCAATACAGAAATAATAAAGGTTTTCACGGTCAATTTCACACTTTTTTCAATCAATTTCTTTTTCCCAGCAATCAAATTCGCGCAAATCGCACTCCAGCGTTAACTCAGCTTTCAAATTTAAAATTCGTCATTCAAATTCACTATCCGTGCAATCAGTTTTTTATATCGGGTCATTCAAATGTTCACTAAGAGCGTACATTTCGTGCAAAGAGCATTCAAATACATCTAATGCCGGCTTCGGTACCTCGGTTGTCATTCAAATTCGTGAATGAGCAAGCACGTTTGATAAAAGTGCATTCGATTTCAAATTTTGATTTTGTATCACTTTATTTTCAATCTTCAATAAAGGAACATGGTATAAACATAAAAGAATTGCACAGTCACAGACATATAATAAGAGTAGTCCAGTTCATGGCTCATAACTGACAAAGCAGGGCATACAATACAAAACATATAAGACATAAAGATGTTAGAACAGGTTGACTATCGGTCGTCAGGATAGTCAACCTGTTCGAAACCTGTTCGAAACGTCGAGCCACTCCCGCCACCTATCCTCTGTAACCGGCGCTATACCGTGTGAGTCAACAAAAAGTTTACACCTAGAAAATTGCTAATTATTTTTAAAATCTTCTATAAACAGTAAATGATTATACATCTTATGAAAGAGTGTTTTATCCTAAATCATTTGGTATCATTTTTGTGTGGTATGTGTTCACGCTTGGATGAACAGGCTGCATTGTTTGCGATAGTGCAAAAATCGACTTTAGTTTTTCTAGGTGTAAACTTTTTTTTGACTCACACTTTAGTTCTCTTAGAACTATAAGCTAAGAAAGATAACTAACAGTCTTTTTCAAGACTACGCCAACCGTCCTTCCCAGGACTACACACACTCAAGAAAGAAATATTATCGAGAGTCCTTTTCAGGACTTCCCAATCCTCCCTCTCTCTCACACACACACATGGTGCAACCACAAGCCTGTTGTATAGACATTTGTATTATCTTCAATCATTCTCATTTGTAAACTATGTAGGCTAAACAAAAGTTTAACACATGGATATATATATATAACTTGCCATATTACTCATGGCATACACACATAACAAAAAGCTGTATACAAGTATAAATGAAAACTGCAGAAACTGCCTTAGAACTGTGATCGATGTTTGTGTGAAGTGTCAATGATCACTGGATCCAAAATGACACTCGGTTACTATTTCAACTCATCAAATTTTGTACAAATATCACACTTTTCGTGGCATGTTCAAGATATATAAATGCCCATACCAAAATATGCCTAAGATAAGAAAAATTCAAGAGTATTAAAGATAAAGGGGAGTTCTGGTAATGCGATTGCATTGTGAAAGAAAAGGTGTGGAATGGATCAGAAACAGTTGATCATGTAGCATGTAAGTATTGGTGTGCACTGTAAGATTCTGGAGTCATCAAAATCATACTAAATTTGGCCGAGTCTTGGTAAAGTAACAAGTACTGTACACAGAAAGCTATATTTGGGACAACACACGTGGTGTCGGGGCTAGTACTACCTTGATTTCCTTGACTTTCTATGCTCATTACTCAGCCAGTATACATTTTCTTCCAAAATGGTTTGGCACATGTTATTTATTTGTAATCTTGAACATTCAGTGAAAGTTAAGTTTGATTCTGTGAGAATTAATTTTCTTTTTTTTACCAGAACTGGAGTTTATTTTTAATCATTATGTGGTGGACTCGGTGTTATGTCTGAGTATTGTGAAATTGTGTATGCTGAGCTGATGATGGGTGAAGTACTTGTTCTTGTAGGGGGTGTTATCCGTGTTTAATATTGTGTGATTTAATTAGCAAAGTAGGCCTATATCATTATAGGACGTGTCTTTGGATCCATATAATAGATAACTGGTATTCAGCTTATCATATCTGATTAGGCCTATAAAAAAGAGCTAAAACAAAATATATAAAGAAAGTTGGGGGCTGGTAAAAGAAAAAAGGGATAAAAGAAAAGGGAAAGAGATTAGAGAGACAGAGAGCGTTAAAGAGAGAAAGAGAGAGAGAGAGAGAACGCGCGCGAATGGGGAGAGGGTGACATGAGAGATAGAGAGAGGGAGAGAGAGAGAGAGAGAGAACGTGCGTGATAGGGAGAGGGAGAGAGAGGAACGCAAACACATCAGAGGTATATATACATCATGCTAAAGAACAATTTCATTAAAAAGTCTATTCATACAAGTTTGTGGAAATGCATTTTAAAGTATAATATAGGATTTCTCGGTCACTTTCGTAAGCTTTTCATTCGTTTTGATACAAAGTTCATTAAAATTCGCGAAAAAAGCTGCCGCGTGTAAATTTCATTCAAAATAACACTTTTTTTAATTTGATTTACTTATTCGGTTAATGGATTAAGCACTTGTTTCATTCAATTTAACAGCCGCTTACAAATGCGCAGTTTGCATTAATTTTCGTAAACAATAGGGACTTTAAATTTGCACGTCGACAGCTTTGACTGCAACGCGTGACGTCATTTTAAGGCACTGCACATGCGTCACGCCGTCTCAGTCGGCGATCGAGAATGCGTCTACCTTGATTTTCCTAAATCTAGTACGATACTAGTATGCCGCCTGCGCGCGCGTGCATGACGGACAAAGACAGATATGCAGTTCCTCAGGTAGACAAAGGAACATCCCTTCCCTGCTATTATGTAAATATGTGTAGAACAGGTGTCACATGCATATTCACCTGTTCTACACATTTTTGCACAATAGCAGTGAAGGGATGTTCTTTTGTCTACCTCAGCAATTGTTGAGGGTAGAATGAGGAACTGTATATTTTGTCCTCTTTCTTTGTCCGTCATGTTCACAGTGTAATTACTTCCTGCATGCATGTATATTGTCGAGTGAAATCTAAAAGATTTCTAATTGTAGTCAACATGGGCAGTTGAGTACGTTGACACGCATGATCAGTCGGCGTTCGTCGTGTTCTCGTCCACTCAATCTAAAAGTCCCTAATGGCAAATCGAACGTCCGTACCATTCAATTTCACTTTGGGTCATTCTAAATAACAAAGTTTTCATTCATATTCGCCTATCTTTACAAACCTATGTTATACATGGTATATGCACATGTTTCTCATCTAAATTAAACAAATGAGTTATATGACATGTCATTCTTTGTCAATATCCGGTGATGTGTTTGTAGAGGGCCGGTAAAACAACTCTAGATATAAGATTGGAAATCATCTTACTGTTCTCATCACGGACTTTATCGTACTCGGTCATCTTTTGGAAGTGATATTACGTAGACGAACATGATAACGTCATGCATGATGTAATTATGATCATTAAAATGTATATAACCAAAACAAGATTTCAGATTGTAAACGTGTATTCTTTAGTTTATGTCCACAAAACATGAGTTATTGAGATGTGCGCGCAGTGAGAAAACAATGTATCAAACTCTGTAATGATTGTGTAGCGTGATTGTGCTTGTTACTGTATGTGATCGTGATCGTGATTGTAATTGAGATGGTGATTACGATTGTGACTGAGATGGTAATTTTGACTGTGATCACGATCGTGATTGTGATTCAGTGTGATGGTGATTCAGATTTTGATTTAATTATGATTGTGATTGAACTGATACTCTTTGATTCTTCATGACATTTTCAATACAGACTAAATATAATTTACACAAATATAAATGGCTTCAAAGAGATTACGAACATCAAATTAATTATCAAGACCAAACAATACATTACAAATAAATGAATGTATAGAGTATTGATACCCCCACCATTATGGTACACCACTCCAATAAATAATTCTACATTAATGTGGCTAGTTTTTTTATCTACTTAACCCATGTTCGTTCAGTTGCTAAACAGTGATGATTTAATGGGTATATATATATACACCCATAGTGAGGACAAATAACATGTTTGTTGCTTACCAACCCATACAATTTGAAATGGATTTAGCATGAAACTAAGCTTGCGAAGTGTTGGCTCAGTCAGTAAAGCGTCCGCCTCACAACTGGGAGGTCGTGGGTTCGAACCCCGGCCGCGTCATACCAAAATATGGGAGTTGTTGCTACCTTGTTTGGCGTTCAACAATAAAGGAATAGAGCAACGTCGATCTGGCGCTGCTCAGTGGCTGCCAGGCTCACGATCAGTTGGGCAAAATAAATTTCCGTTTCGGTTTAATAAAATTTGGAGTGGACTATTAGGCTATTATTATTATTATTATTATTATTATTATTATTATTATTATTATTATTATTATCATACTGGGTAAGATTTGCATGTTTAATTTGTCTGCAAAACGTGTGAAACTGTATGCAAAGAAACGAATTTGAATTCACGGAAGACGCTATTACGTAATTGCGAATCGTCTCGCTTTGAATTAAATGAAAATTTTACGAAAAAGAAACACGTTTTAAATCGAATGAAAATAAAATGTTCATGAATGATCGTTTTAAGGAATTTGAATGCTAAAAAACGAATTTGAACGAAAAATAACAGCTGCGGTGACAGATATATTTTTGAATGAAGGGAAAATGCGTTTTTGCAGTACTATATAGCAGACATCACCTCCAAATCACTATTTATTATGTTTTAAAACAATATAAATGTTTCCAATTATTTCGAATATGTATATATATATTGAATGAAATGTGTAGTACTGGGTAATTATGTGTATATGTGTATATATAATTAGATATGTGATCATCAAATACATGATCAAAAGGCAGCAGTTTTCATAAACAAAGAACATTAACTAAACTGTGGAGATCTCATTTTTAACAGTGATTAACAATTATTCCAAGTAATCGATTTAAAGAAATCAAAGTGTCCGTGTTATCTGGAATCCCTCTCAATATTAAACTAAATTGAATGCACGTAGTAGGAAATTGATCACCGAAAAATAAACTTGATGCGCCAAACAGGCTCATCGTGATCGCCGCGTTAATTTGAATGCACGAAGTAGGAAATTGTACGCACATTCGTGAATTTGATTTCACTGAACAAGAATAAGATTGCCGATAATAATATTAAATTGATTGCGCGGGTTTTGAAATTGAATGCCCAAATTCAACTGCGATCGACCTCTATGTGAATTTGAATGGACGTTCGTGATTTTGAATGAAAAGAATGCGAGATTGGCCGCAAAACCTTTAATAATAAGAGTTGGAAAATGCTGGTTTCATAAAAGAATGATCGTAAGTTCGTATTTTTCGCTGGCATTATTTTGAATTGCACAGGATCACTATATTTAGTGGATACTACTTCATGTTATCAATCAATATGTATTGAGGATGGTCGAGCATTTTTAAAGATATTGCCAATCAAAATGTATTTCCGTTTTTTAATATAGGATTTCCCGGCCAAATTCGCGAGTTTGTCATTCGAATTCATTTAGTTTGCATTTAAGTTAGCGGAGATCAGCTTTGCCATGCCAATTATCATTCAATTTTCCCGATTTTGTATTTAATTTTAGGATTTTGGTCGAAGGATTTCATAGATCGGTCATTCAATTTAGAAACTGCTCAACTAGCATTCAAATTAATCTACACTTGTCGAGGCGTCAGTTTTATCATTCAAATTAACACCTGTCATTCGTATTCGAAATATTTTTTTATTCAAGTTAGGAATATTAGGGGGAAGAAATGCAACACACGTTTACAGTTTAAAAAATAAAATAAAATGCATGACCTGCCATTGGGGTCTATTCTGTTATTCCATTTATTCATTTTCAGGGCAATGCATATGGGTAAAGTCAGACATTAAGTAAAGAAGGGGCGAAATCAAGGGAAATGGCATTTCTGCACGGACATGTTTATATACCCAGGAATGGTGGGGGTACCCCCAATCGCCCCTTTTGAATACAGACTTGGAATGTTACACAAGTATTTCACATCGTCCTTTACACTAGCTAGCACACCCCTCTGTTTTTCTCAAAACAGTTTCATAGTTTACTTGTCACTTCGCCATTTCACTTTGCCATGTAAGGTCACCTAATATATAAGCGCATATCTGACGAGGACCGAGAGCGACTGGGTCACCAAGCTGACTGTCTAGAGCTGGCCGATACACTGGGCATTAAGCGGTCTACTGCCAGATCTATCGTGGCGACTTATCCACGGACCGGCTGGCGACATAAGATGGCAAGGGGAGGTTTCAAAAACCAGAAAATAGACGACGAGATGAGAGCTCGTCTTCAAAACATTGTTGACATTAAACCTCCGGCAAATGAAGAGAGATATGGAGGCGGCATTGCCGCATAAGCCAGCAGTTTCCATTTCGACCATATCACGAGCTCTAGATGGTATGTTTATTACCCTCAAACTGGCTGAAGATGTGCCAGTGGTTTTTGGCAGAAGGCGTGGTGGCCCACAGTTTTCATTGACGAAACCGGCTATAACATCTTGACTCGTCGATCCTTTGGCAGGGCACCCCGCGGTCAACCGGTTGTTAATGGGCAACGTGGCAAGAGATGCAATGTTACGTTTGCGGTTTCAGGGGAGGTAGGCCTAGTGCACCACGACATTGCATGCGAGACAACTACTAGAGCCAGCTTTGAGGACTTCCTCGCCGAAACGGCACGCCAGTGTGCCATAATATTTCCTCCTTGTGTTGATATACGACAACGCTAGACCGCACGTGAGGGCTCAGCTTCCGCATGACGTTGAGCCAGTCATCCAGGTTAAGCTCCTGCCTCCCTACTCTCCGTTCCTCAACTTCACCGAGAACGCACACTCTGCATTTAAATCCAGGGTTCAGAGGGATTTGGCACGTCCTGAAATACAGCAGGCGATATGCGATCGGGAAGCTGCTGAGCACGCAGGACCGACGATGGAGAGGTGGCGAGTAGACATCGTTTGTCGTATAGCCAGGAGGAACGTCGACGCCATCACACAGCAGAAATGAATGGGATGGTATCGCAGAATGAAAACCTACATCCCCCAATGCCTTGCCCGCCAGCAGATCGATGGCTAAAGACTTGGTTAAAATGATGAATCATGCTCAAAAATTGTGTGACTCTAGTCTCTACCCTATATATTGTACACGTCCTCCATAGTGAAATTATGATTAAATTATGATAAATTTATGATAAAACACAAGAAAAACAACTTCCTTTCATGAACATTTATAAACATATTGAGACCATTACGTCCGCAGATGCAAGTATATATTTTTTTCCTTAAAGATAAACTTTAGTACTGGTAATGCGATTGCATTGTGAAAGAAAAGGTGTGAAAGGATCAGAAACAGTTGATCATGTAGCATGTAAGTATTGGTGTGCACTGCAAGGTTCTGGAGTCATCAAAATCATAATAAATTTGACCGAGTCTTGGTAAAGTAACAAACACTCACATAGAAATCTATATATGGGACAACACACATGGTGTCGGGGATGGTACTACCTTGGTTTCCTTGTCTTTCTATGCTCATTACTCAGCCAGTATACATTTTCTTCCAAAATTGTTTGGCACATGTCATTTATTTGTAATCTTGAACATTCAGTGTAAGTTTCGTTTGATTCTGTGAGAATTTTTTTTTTTTTTTTTACCAGTACTGGAGTTTATCTTTAACAATCAAACTTAAATGCCGATGAATATCAGACAAATCTAATAAGTATAAGTGTATAAATGCCATAAACTAAAATATGATGAAATACACATAAAAAAGCAATCTTGAAAGAAAAAAAATGAGCTATGAAAAGTGTGTAAGAAACGAGAAATATATATTGGCCATCAATTTAAGTGCATAAAGTGCTAATTTGAATGCAACAAATGAATTAGAATGCTAGAAGTACACCGTCGCGATGTCAGACAATCGTGTTGCGCTAAATCGAATGACCAAATAGCGAAATAATCACTTTGTTCATTAATCTGAATGAAACATACATAGATTTTAACGAAAACTTCATAGATTTGAAATATAGACAAAGAAATAAAAACCCGAGATATACCCGACAGCACTAAAACCATCGAATTTGAACGCAAGACAAATGAATTCGAATGACAAACTCGCAAATTTGGCCGGGAAATCCTATAATACCTGTACATGTTGAACACGTTTTCATTTTGATAAAGTTTCACTGATGAAGTGACTCCATCTCAACCCTGTTTGCAAAAGTCATATTATCATCCTCCCTCTCTCTCACATGATGCAACCACAAACCTACTGTATATTATTATCATTATTATTATCATCATCATCACCATCATCATGATTTCTATTATTGCTATTACAATCATTATTATTATCATTTTTAATAGAATTAATATTACCATTATTGTAGTATTTTTTTTTAAATTCATGGTTACTAATAATAGTATCAATATTATTATAACTCACCGGGGCAACACACAATGGAAACAATTTCACTCTCGTTTATCCGTCCCACTCTAGTCTCACTGTACCAGCAGTCGGTGATGTTTGTGGCATTAGCAGGGCATATCACAGATTTTGCTTCAACTGGAGCATCGACGGACGAGGAATTGTAAAGTGGACCGCTCAACATCGCAAATACTCCTTGTTCAATAAAGGTGAAGTAAAAAGTAGGATACCATAGTAGTCACAATAATATTTTGAAGAAAAAAAAAAAACCACAACACTAATATTTACTTTATCGGGTACCACAAGAACTGCTTTGGGATGACATACACCATACATAATTTTGGGCAGGCTCCCGAAACAAGCGTTTGGAAAACTGGAAAGGATAAGAGAAGGATTAAGGTTGAAGAGGGAGAAATTTCAACTATAAAATGGAATTAAAATCTCCAACTAGCGGACACTTTTTTTTTGGGGGGGGGTCTCGATTTTTGAAAATTTGACATTTTGCTCCGTTGGGGGGGGTAAGGTCACCTTTCTTAGGTCAGCCATGGGGGTAATTTTTTTTTTTTTTTTTAAATAATAAAAAAAAAAAAAAAAAAAATCCAAATGGGGGGGGGGGGGGTTTAGGGATTTCTTAGGGGGGTTTACACACATAAAAATACCAAAGGGGGGGTTTAACCCCCAAAACCCTCCCCCTTCGTACGCGCCTGCCTCCATGGAATCTCAAAAATAAAGGGAAAAAATAAAGCAAGTCCACATTCCAAATACTTTGGGTACACTGTACCATCAGATTGGAAAGGTATTCATGAATGAACCAATTGCAATAGTTACAATAATCAAAGAGCTTGAGAGAAAATTAAAGGCCATAGAGACACGGTTCTTGAGTAAAATTATGAATATATCATGGTGAAAAAAAAAAAAATTAAGAAGTAACATGTAGTTTTTAGCTTCTACCAACCTTAAATTTGTTATGCAAGCTTTCGTCCACTCCTGTGGACTTTCTCAAGCTAAGTGATCAGTCTGAGTCACACGTTTGCTTCGCTGCACTGCCTTGTGTCCTGTGATCACTGGACCAAAGATCGGAGACAATAGGTATCCAGACTCCCTATTTAGTAGTGGATTAATTATCTTAATCCATATGGACTCTTTCACCTTTCTTGCCCAGAAGTTACTTTCAAAGTCTATTATGAGGGCATCCTCCCATCCAATGTTATGTCCTGTGTTGAGGGCGTGTAAAGCTAATGCTGAATGGGATGGGTTGCTCAATCTGAGGGCTCTTTTGTGTTCTTTTGTGTTCTCTCCGGTCTGAGGTTGCCACCATTTTGAAATCTGCCAAACCCCCAAGACCAAACCTCTCTAGAACTGATAGTTTAGCAATTAATAGTTTGGCTAAGGAAAGAGATATTATCGTTCTTCCAGCTGACAAAGGATGAGCCACAGTTATCTTGGACAAGTAGGACTACCAGGAGAAAGCAGAACATTTGCTGTCAGACACTAAGACGTATACGAGACTCAAGAGGGATCCCACTAACAAGCTAAAATTGACATTATCCAAATCTCTAAGGGAACTTAAGAACAAAGGGCACATTGAAGAAAAGACTTACAAACGTGTCTTTCCCTCCATCTCATGTCCATGCACTACCCCCAGGTTTTATGGTCTTCCCAAGATTCATAATAGGGACTTTTAGATTTGCACGTTGACAGCTTTGACTGCAACGTGTGACGTCATTTTAAGGCACTGCGCATGCGTTACGACGTCTCAGTCGGCGATCGAGAATGCGTCAACCTTGATTTTCCTAAATCTAGTACATACATACATACATATTGATATTGATATAGCGCCTTTACATGCTCAAGGTACTAGTATGCCGCGTGCGCATAAAATATACAGTTCCTCAGGTAGACAAAGGAACATCCCTTCCCTGCTATTATGTAAAAATGTGTAGAACAGGTGTCACATGCATATTCACCTGTTCTACACATTTTTACATAATAGCAGTGAAGGGATGTTCTTTTGTTGAGGGTAGAATGAGGAACTGTATATTTTGTCCTCTTTCTTTGTCCGTGATGTTCATAAAGTTACTTCCTGCATGCATGATTGTATATCGTCGAGTGCAATCTAAAAAATTTCTAATTGTAGTCAACATGGGCAGTTAAGTACGTTGACACGCATGATCAGTCGCCTTCGTCGTGTTCTCGTCCACTCATTCTAAAAGTCCCTATTAACAACGTGCCACTACGGCCCATTGTCTCCTCCGTTAACTCTGTCTTATATGACCTTGCCAAATATCTTGCCGAAATAATTCAACCAATTGTTGGCGGTACAAACAGACATATCGTGAACACCTCTAATTTTGTGGAAAAAGTAAAATCATGCCTGCTATTAGTAAATGAGAAACTGGTGAGCTATGATATTAGCTCACTCTTCACTAGTGTTCCCGTCAAACAAGCTGTGGACATTGTAATAGAAAGATTGGAGGAGGACAAAACCCTTAATGATAGAACAGGTTTGAGCCCATTTGAAATCGGCAATCTGTTGAGACTTTGCCTTGGAAATACTTATTTCATTTATAATGGCAACCTTTACCAGGAAACACATGGAACACCTATCCGCTCACCTATCTCCCCAGTTGTTTGCAACTTATATCTAGAACATTTGGAAGAAGAGGTTTTCTCCCATGCCCCTCACCCCCCTAGGATATGGTGGACGTACGTTGATGACACCTTTGTTATCTTTGATCATCAGCATATTGACGAATTTACTAATTTCATCAATAACATCGACCAACACATAAAGTTCACCGTTGAGGAAGAGGTTCAAAGGTCACTGAACTTTCTGGACACAAAGGTCTCTGTTAACGACGACCTGTCAGTTTCCATCACCGTGTACAGGAAACCAACCCACACTGATTCTTATTTGAACTTCGAATCAGATCACCCCCTCAGCACAAAGGTTGGAGTTGCTAGCTCATTGTATCCGAGAGCTCAAAATGTAACCTCGGACAATGATGCACTACAGAGTGAATTCCAACATGTTGACAAGGCGCTTATGTATTGTGGATACCCAGCATGGATGAGACAAAGAGCGAAGGACAGAATAAGAATTAAGACCCCCCCCCCCCAAAAAAAAAAGGAAGAAGTGAACAACAGAGTAGTCCTTCCTTTTGTCAACACTATATCTCTCGCCTGAAACGATCATTCCAAGACAAGGACATCAGTGTTGCCTTCAAAAGCCCTAACACACTAAGAAGTAGGTTGGTCCACCCAAAGGACAAAATCCCAAGAGAGGAAAAGACAGGTATTGTGTACAAAACCAACCCACACTGATTCTTATTTGAACTTCGAATCAGATCACCCCCTCAGCACAAAGGTTGGAGTTGCTAGCTCATTGTATCTGAGAGCTCAAAATGTAACTTCGGACAATGATGCACTACAGAGTGAATTCCAACATGTTGACAAGGCGCTTATGTCTTGTGGATACACAGCATGGATGAGACAAAGAGCGAAGGACAGAATAAGAATTAAGACCCCCCCCCCCCCCAAAAAAAAAGGAAGAAGTGAACAACAGATTAGTCCTTCCTTTTGTCAACACTATATCTCTCGCCTGAAATGAGCATTCCAAGACAAGGACATCAGTGTTGCCTTCAAAAGCCCTAACACACTAAGAAGTAGGTTGGTCCACCCAAAGGACAAAATCCTAAGAGAGGAAAAGACAGGTATTGTGTACAAGATCACGTGCACAGACTGTGACAATTCTTATGTTGGGGGAAACTGGTAGAACTCTTAATGAGCGTCTAAAAGAACACAAAAGAGCCCTCAGATTGAGCAACCCATCCCATTCAGCATTAGCTTTACACGCCCTCAACACAGGACATAACATTGGATGGGAGGATGCCCTCATAATAGACTTTGAAAGTAACTTCTGGGCAAGAAAGGTGAAAGAGTCCATATGGATTAAGATAATTAATCCACTACTAAATAGGGAGTCTGGATACCTATTGTCTCCGATCTTTGGTCCAGTGATCACAGGACACCAGGCAGTGCGGCGAAGCAAACGTGTGACTCAGCCTGATCACTTAGCTTGAGAAAGTCCACAGGAGTGGACGAAAGCTTGCATAACAAATTTAAGGTTGGTAGAAGCTAAAAACTACATGTTACCATCATCCCCAACTGATGAAAGTTTTATGTATCAAATTAAGAAGTGTTTAGAAAACCAAGACTTTTCAACACAATAAGAAAGAGGCAAATTCAATGTATTGGTAACATAATCATCCAGAAAGGATAACTGTAGAGAAATATATTTATGTATTATCAGGAAAGATTGCTGAAAATAGAAGCAGGGGAAGGTAATGGCTCACATATTTTGTAAAGCCTGAACAAACTTGCAACCAAAAATGAAAATAGCAATATCAGCTATTAAAAGAATAACTGATAATAGAAAAGAATGGAAGGCCATTAATATGATATTGATAATGTCTTACCTTCAAACCCTAGATACTGACATGCCAATTGGAATAGGTTCATGTTCCAATGATCTTGATGTACCATCACGTACGTGTTAGGACTGGAGCGGGACGCCGTAAGAAGTGTTCCTTCATTTATCTTTTCACCAAGAAGCTTTAACGAGTAGATGGTTTCATCTATAGAGTTTACAATCAATATGAGAAAGATATGTTGAGGGGAAAAAGAAAGAAAATTGAACTCATTTAGTTATTCGGTAAAGCAAGTTTTAAACAAGACTTTACGGAGATGTAAAATGTCTTAAATGTGTAACTTTCTCAGCACTACCATCAAACCTGAATTTACAAATTGGTTTTGCGTAGGGCGCTAAATTGACCAAGTCATATTTACATCATATAGTCACTAAGTTCTCAAACCATAGTCGTATTAGAATCAGAGGCGGCGCTCCCAGGGGGTAGGGGGCAGAGTGCCCCCACGTTTTCAAGTACCCCAACAGTGCCCCTTTTTACAAAGGAAAATGCCCCTTTTACTTTGTAAGAAGTGCCCCTTCTTACAAAGGAAAAGTGCCCGGTTTACTTTGACAAGTGCCCCTATTATTTTTTTAAGTGCCCTTCCTGCTCTATACCTCTGATAAGTGCCCCTTTTATTTTGACACGTACCCCTTCTGCTTTGACAAGTTCTCTTTTCCTTTGTAAAAATTGCCCCTTCCCCTCATGATAAGTGCTCTTTCATCTGTTATAAATGCCACTTTTATTTTGACACGATTCCCTTTTCCTTCCTAATAAATGTTTTTTCCCCTTCTTATAAGTGCCCCTTCCCCTTCTAATAATTACCCCTTTTCATCTTTGATAAGTGCCCCGTTTATCTTAACATGTGCCTCGTTTTCTTTTTAATAAAAGCCACTTCCCCTTCTCATAAAAGCCCCCTTTCACCTCCGATAAATGCCCCTATTAAAATCTGATCGGCGCCCCTTTTTGTTCAACAAATGCATATTTCCCTATATCATTAGTGCCCCTTTTTAATTCTCATAAGTGCCTCTTTTCAAGCATGGCCAGTGCCCCTTTTCAGATGCGATAAGTGCCCCTTTTAACAAAATTATGTGCCCCATTTTCCCTTCTTATAAGGAACCTATCCCTTTTCATAAATGGTCCTTTTCACTTCGTAAAAATGCCCCTATCAAAATCTGATGGGTGTCTCTATTCCGTCGACAAATGCCCATTTCCCATGTTCATAGAATCCCTTTTCATCCCTGGTGCGCCTGCCTCTTTCTTTAGATGTAATAAGTGCCCCATTTTCAACTCTGATAAATAGCCTTTTTTTACACGTGCTCCTTTTCTTTTATAATTGGTGTCCTAACCCTTTCGATTAGTGTTCCCTTTTCCTCTCACCATTAAACGTGCACCTATTTTCAAGCGACTAAGAACAATTTCTTCCGTTATGAGAATGTGCTTATAATCCGCCGCCTCTGATTAGAATACGTTATGTGTTTATGTGAATGCAATTATAGTGATAAGTTAATGAACGATTTGTGATCTTCCACTCCTATATTTGATGATCTTTAAATGACTGTGTTCATCTTACAACACAAAACAAGCAATTTATTACAAATACAGTCAAACCTGAGAGCCCCCAAGGAAATATTGACCACTCAGGGACGGGTCCAGGGGGGGGGCACAGGGGGCACAGGGGGCACGTGCCCTCCCCCCGCCCCAACAAAAAATATGTTAAAATCAGCACTAAATTTGACAAAAATGCACTGAAAAACAGGGGTGTGACCCCCCCCCCCCCCCCCCACCCAGCCCAAACAATTCATGAATTTGTTTTATCAAAAAAATAATAATAAAAAATATATATATGTATATATCTATATATATACCAATGGCTGACCTAAACAGATGACCTGTCAAATTTACAAATTTCGTGACCCCCCCCCCCCCCTCCCCCCCAAAAAGTACCCTCTTACTAGGGTGATCACACTACCTGTGTACAAAGTCTGCCCCATGCACACACTCACACACAACAGCAGTCAGTTGGTAGTAATAGCAATTTTCGTAAATATATTTAAAAAAAAAAAAAAAAAAAAAATCAATTTTTATTTTACATATCTTCCAAGCATACCTTTGACTACAATTCTGTGTAGTTTCATTGTTATAGGCATGTGGGAAAAATGTTAAATTATTGATTAGAATATTTTCTTCTTAGCCTTGTGTGACATGGCCCGCTAATCGCTTCTGCGTGGTGAAAATGCACCTCAATGTATAAAACTTCCCTACAAAAATGCAATATCTTCATGTGTTTCACTCATTGAATCAATTTGTTGTTTACATTCAAGGTAGCCACAAATGTACTTGGATCACCAAAACTTTGTTTTTCTCTAAAATTCAGTCATTGTGGAATGTTATGGCCTGTTGAATGGTTTCTCGGAAAATCGTCATAAATCCTCGAAAAATATACTGTAATGTAGCTAAAAGTCTGCAAATTCTTATTATTTGATCTGTTTTTTCTGAATAATTTGTGAAACATATGAGGAAATAGCTGTAACGGTGATTCAAGTAATTTCCATCGCCATATTTTATTGGCATTGCGAAAATATTTGGAATTTAATGTTAATATTTGGTGTAAATATGATCTATAAATATATGATTTAAAAAAATGACAACAAAATGAACAGTTTGACTTATATATAATTAGCTGAAATGACCTAATTTGCATATTTGATGAATATTCATGAAACAAAATTTCTTTAAAAAAATTATTTCCATACCTGTCTGATTTACATAGGTTTCACTGATATATCATGTTCGGTTTTGATTTGATTTCATATGCGCATATTAATTAGGTGGACTTAGTTATTTTCACCACTTTTTCATATCTGCAGATTCGCAAAAATGGCAAAAATGGCTTATTTTGTTTTCTTCTGTTTTCAAAACGGTAATAGATATATGAATTTTCTTTTTTTGTATTTTTTACCACAAAGATGATATTTTGGTGTCTGATAATTTAAATTATTATTCGTGTCCAAGAAAGTGATGAATTAAATTGTTAACTTTGTCGAATTTTGCCTTTTTTGCCAATTTGACCATTTCTGGCAGGTTTTTCGGTAATTTTGCGATATCAAACAAATGGTATAAAATCACAACGCATTGACCGATTTAAATTTTGTTTTTTTGTTTTTTGAAGCTTTCATGAAGCCCGATCATTTGCAATCATCAAATAACATGTGTTTGTTGTACTTATTTTTGGTGTGCTATACCTACTCTTACTGGCTTTATAGTCGTTGCGATTTTTTGGGGACTAAAAAAAAAAAAAGTGTCCTCATGTGCATGTAGATGATTCAACAAGGGTTTGCATCTCCCCCATCCCCTCTTAAACAAAAAACTCTGCGTATGCCTCTTTTTAACTGACACTCCTCACACCTTCCATCAAGACCTTAACAACAACAAAAAACATGCTAGCCCTCTTATCTTGCCCTGCTCGCTCTCCTCAGGATTTCCTGGCTGTACAAGGGCCCCCCTACCCCCATACCAACAAAAAGTGCACCTCCCTTTGTCTCACTTACCTGCACATCTTTCACCACGGTAGCCACCTAAACAGAGACAAGTAAATCCTGTGTCCGTCTCCTTGCAATTGCCTCCATTCAAACAAGGGTTTGAGCGGCAGGCTTGTGAAAAAAATAACACAGGGGGAAAAACATGGATAAGAAAAGTGAAAAACCAAAGGTCTAATACATACTCACATGTACAAAACAGTGATGTATAATGGTACAGTAGTAACAGTGGACACGAGGGTTCGTATCCCATCCAATGACTACCCAAAAAAGCCAGAAAAGAAAGAAAGTGATAGAGAGAGGGTGACAGAAATCAAAACGAACACGCCTGAACCATAAAATCCACTTAATCACTAACCTTGTAAATTCTTATTTCATATTTAGAGTTAAACCTATGCCAACCCCCCAACCCCCCCCCCCCCCCAAAAAAAAAAAAAAAAAAAAAAAAATTCGAATTGACTAATGACGCACCATAATGGTTTCCGACACAGCCAATTCAGAATGTCTGTCATCAGTCGTGCGTCATTTATTGATCTTTTTTGTTGTCTTACATATCATTTGAAAGAATAAACAAGAAATATAGAAATTAGTACTAATATTACAAAAGTAATGGGTTACTAATTTAACGGTTAATGATAATAATAATATTGGATTCTTATATAGCGCACGTATCGACCTTGCAAGGTCCTCAAGGCGCTCCAACATTACCCGGCTATGCTAGGCTGCCGATTTCGACGCTCACAGCATTTAAAGGAATTCCTTCCTACCGGTACCCATTAAACACCTGGGTGGAGAGTGACAAATGTAGATCAATGTCTTGCCAAAGGACATTAGTGCCGTGTCGGGACTCGAACCGTGGACCTTGTGATCGACGGTCCGGCGACGTATCCACTCATCCACTTTTTACATTAATTTTGTAGGCGAAATATTTTTCGTTTTTTATTTACATTTGTGGTTGACAAGTTATTAAATTTGTTTTTATTTTTGCACTTGCGGGTGAAATGTTTTCACTTTTGTCATTTGTGGTAACTTTATAATTTTTTGTAGTGGAATTTTACATTTGTGGGCTCTACAGCCACCCCCACAAAAAGGGGATTTTCGTCTAGAACAGAGCCTGAGTGGAGTACCTACAGGGCGGAACAGCGGACACGTGCCCCCTTAGTAAAAAGGCAGAAGAGAAAAGAAGGGGGAGAAGGAAGGGTGAAAGGAAACAAGAGAAAGGAGAGGGAAACGAGTAAAGAGTAGAATAACCCACCATACGCTCACCATAACTATTGATGACATCACATTGCTCTTAATCCACCGAGTAAATTGGGTGCACCCCCTCACTCTATGATGCCAATGCCCCCTTCAATATCTCGACCCACGCTACGTCACTTGATGCCTTATTAGGCAAAGGACAGAGATCGTATTTGTAACTCATCAAAGACATTTTTTTATTTATTTTTATTAAGTTTATAATGTATTTGCATGCACTGTAACACACAACAGAACGCTTCCGTTCCCGTTTATTAAACAGCAGACCTGATAGATTATGTTGTTTCATTAACTTAAATTAACATGTTAATCAGCTAAGAGTGGCAATTCATTACTGCGGTCCGTAAGATTTTATTTTAAGCCAAACAACCGTCTCCCATAGGAAAGAAATGAGCCTGCCGCATACTCCTGCGGCAGACTTGCCGCAGATCTGCAGCAGACCTGCCGCAGACAGTCATCTTTTTCACATGCAAATTAGTTTTGCCGCAGACTTGCCGCAGACTTGCCGCATACTCTTTCAGTATGATGAAGAGTCTGCGGCAGGTCTGCCGCAGACTTGCTGCAGACTTGCCGCATACTCTTTCAGTATGATGAAGAGTCTGCGGCAGGTCTGCCGCAGACTTGCTGCAGACTTGCCGCATACTCTTTCAGTATGATGAAGAGTCTGCTGCAGACCTGCCGCAGACTCTTCATCATGAATATTCATATCTCATATAGACCTGCTGCAGGCTGCCGCATACTCTTTCATATCCAGTACGTGGCAATAAAGTATGCATGTAGAAGAACCAGTGATAAACTGATTGATACTTCAAAATCGATATTGGCAATATCGATATTACCAATTAGGTAATACCAATATATATCGATATTACCAATTAGGTATATTCTATTCTCAATTGTATTAACTCCATCACATAGATCATTTGAAGTGTATTCAAGAGTAACATTTAAAGTGACACAAGCTCGTACACATATATATATACTAAATATGTATATTGTTTCTTGGTTAGTAATCATATAATCAATATATCTATTGCTAAAACGTGAATGTAATTGTAACATGATCAAACAAAATAATCTATTGGTTAATAATGGCAAAAGGAAAATAGAAATCACAAAAATGATGTGCATTGTCTTAATTTGCTTAACAAATCATGATAAATGTATTTTTCTGTCACACGTGTAAAGTAATAATGAATTTGCATGAGATGATTGGTTTCAATTGGTTTCAATTGGCCCTATTAGACTTTAATGGGATTTCAATTGGACCAATCTGCCCCATCAGACTTTAAAAGGTTTTCAATTGGTTTCAATTGGACCAATTGAAGTCCAACTTCAGGCCAATTGGGATCCCATTAAAGTCTAATGGGGCATAGGCCAATGGGGCCAATGGGCCCAATTAATTGGTCCAATAGGGACAATCTGGACCAATTGAAACCATCTGAAGTCCTATTAAAGTCCCATTGAAACCTGTTAAAACCTATTGAGACCAATTGAAACCAATTGAAAATTCAATTGGTGTTTAATTGGTTTCAATTGGATTTTCGTCTTGGGTATAGTTACAACAAAAAAGTGAGTTAGTGGGGCTGAAGATAAGATCACATATGGCACAACAAAAAAGTTTGAAACTGTCCGTTAATTCGTCAGTCTCCTCTTATGTAATAAATTCTTCTTATGGTACCAGTTGAACTTGAAGCAAATTGTTTGGTTTGACAGAAGCTAAAAAGACAATTAACAGTGCTAATTAACACAGGAATTTACAAGATCATGGGCTCAGCCTGCATATGGTACTGCATGTCCTACAAAATGGCCGCCTATAGCCTTGCTTCAGACTGTATAATTTCCCACTTTTCTGTGGTAGACCTGCCGCAGACTGTTCCTGTGGCGTACTGGTATGCGGCAAGTCTGGAGCAAAGTTTTGCCCTGCCGCAGACCGTTCCTGTGGCATACAAGTATGCGGCAAGTCTGGAGCAAAGTTTTATCCTGCCGCAGATTTGCCGCAGACTGTTCCTGTGGCATACTAGTATGCGGCAAGTCTGGAGCAAAGTTTCATCCTGCCGCAGATCTGCCGCAGACTGTTCCTGTGGCATACTAGTATGCGGCAAGTCTGGAGCAAAGTTTCATCCTCCCGCAGATCTGCCACAGACTGTTCCTGTGGCATACTGGTATGCGGCAAGTCTGGAGCAAAGTTTCATCCTCCCGCAGATCTGCCGCAGACTGTTCCTGTGGCATACTGGTATGCGGCAAGTCTGCAGCGAAATTTCATCCTGCCGCAGATCTGCCGCAGACTATTCCTGTGGCATACTGGTATGCGGCAAGTCTGCAGCAAAATTTCTTTCTGCCGCATACTTCGGCATACTCTTTGCCGCAGACTAAAAGTCTGCCGCAGATCTGCGGCAGGTCTGCGGCAGGTTTGCGGCATACTTTTCACTTTCCTATGGGCTACGTTGCCACAAAAGTATAAAATATTTTGTTTTCTTCTTCTGGTTTTGCATGGATTGCTTTTAGACCATTTTTCCTATATGGACTTGATAGAGCCCTCTTTTTATCGTTGAACTTAACAGGGTTGTATATTACAGGTACTTCGTCCCATTTGCAGCCCAACAAATGAAAAGGTTAAATTCCAACGGTATTTGAAGGACAATACTAATTTAGAACTTCCCTCAAAACGAAAGGGCTTGGAAATGGCTTTTAGTAGGAAAATAACGAACATAAGTTGTCGAATAGACTTATAACTGATTGCAATTACCTAAATAATAGTCTGATTTTCAGACCCATTTACCGAATGGTCGTACGTTTTGTGCTGCACAAAGATTCAATCAGTTCAATTTTGGCCATTACAAGTAGTTGGCTATTGATGTAGACAAATGCTCATGTACCTGTTACACCTCATTTTATGTATGTTATTACCAAAGAAGAAAAAAATGTCAGTCAGTCAGTCACTCAAAAGTGTCTGACAGTGAAGTCTGGAAGGTAAACGGGTTTCCTTGCATACTTTGAATACTAGAACACTGCTAACGTTTAAATGTCACATAAAGAACATACATGACATATTCATAGTTCCTGCAAAGATCTACAGAATTCGATGTTGGCTGCAAATGGGACATAGTATCTTTAAGAAGATAGATATATATATTTATTTTTTTAAAGCTAGATCATATTATATCTGACGACTAAATTAAAATTAGCTTTGTCGCTTTTCATTAAACTTCATAATAACGTATGGCTCAGTGGTAAAGCAGTGGTCTCGTAAGCGTTTGGGGTTTGGGGTTCGTGCCCTATGGTAAAACTTTAAAGGGAGTGGGTCGTCACTTTCCATTGCAAAGGCCATAATTCGCTGGAACCACACTTGGTGGAAATACAATTAATGTGTTTTATACAAGTCTGCACACAGCGAACCCGTAGGTCTATCAAGAAATAACCATTCGTCTCTCGGAGAGTCTTCGGGTGAGGGAAAAGTGAGATAATGACTCTATCTTGTGGGGAAATTGATGAGCAAATACAAAGCATTACATAAGTCATGTTGGTCATAAAACTGAAGGCTAATCCTGGTGATTGACAAAGCCTGTTATAGGGTAAACACCTGAACGATGTCGAATTCCCCATGAGAGTCGACTCCTATGCGTTTTTAACCCTCATTAGCCTATACCCAGTCTCTCGGAGGGAACTTAAGGACGTCGGTCCCCTGATTGTTTACTTACAAGCATAAATATGCTTTCTTAGCAGTCAGGTAAAGTAATCCCCACCTATCATCACAATATTGTATAATTGTGGATTTAGCATCTACTGAATCAGGGGGAATATCATCCAAAAAATATCACATGGGGTTCAGCTTTAAACAGAGTGTCTCTGTACAAAAAGAAGCACACGTTTTTTCGGTAAATTACTTACGAATTCCAAGTAATTTTCAAGAGCTTGTACTTCACCAGAAGCTCATTTCCTCTTCGTTTTTATGGCATCAGAACAAAAATCACTCATTACCGATTTTAGACAGTCTCAAGTAAAAGTGTAAGAAACCCAATAATTGTCCAGAATAAGTGATTTCCTGCTACATTTTGGTTCATTTTGCTTTTAATGGAATTAATTATCAATGGAAATACACCTATTCCACATAATCATATAGGAAGAATCACACTGGGACACGCAGGCACAAATTGTCATGGGTATGGCAAAAGTGCATTGGTTAAACTGCCTCATGTCATTTCCTAAAAAAAAATGGCATGTTCCTAACCAATTGCAAATTATGCTACCTGCTCATTGATGCGTGATCCTTCCATGCTGATTTCGGTATCCTATGAACTGATGGGTATGGTTAACAAATATTATGTTTACGTCATCATTGATTGAGCCTTCAAGCTTAATAAATGTCCCTTTTTCATGTAAACAACTAGTGTATAGGTGTCACAAGGCCCCTTCAAAAACAATTCAACTTTAAGTTCGAAACAATGTTAAATTCAGTTTTCTTCAATAAAACGAATTCATAGTACTAATATAGACTAGCAAGTCAACTGTTACTTGATAATTGCAATTACACGTTTCTTGTATTTAAGTTTATATGTTTAAGTTTAGGTTTATATAATTGTGTGGAAAATACATTTTTAAAAGTTGGAAGAAAAAAAAATTTGAAGAAGCTTTTGAAAATGGCATGGCACGAAAAAACAAAACCAGAAGGCAAAAGGTCCAAATCTTTGGTGATATCGGAAATATTTATTGTTTATTCCGGAGCCTCTTCAGCATTGATGCAATTCTGTATTGGAGCCCTTTAATTATTCTACAGTTGTCGATTGTGAAAGATTACCCATTTACAACTGGGAGGAGAGGGACAAGTATGTCTTGCCAAAGCACATTTTAGTACCAAGCTGTGATTCGAACCCTCTACCGTTGGACTGAGAGTAAATAGAATAAATCTCTATCATTATCACCGTAGTGAATATAAAATTGTAATTATATTTAATGAATGACATTTTCTGTACTAATATGCCTGGTCACGTTAGTAGGGCAATCCACAAGTTCTGATCGGTGTCATAACAAAAATATTGTTTTTTTTAGTGCCATATAGATATGAATTGACACAAATGCATTTTTTCGGCTCCAGCGTTATGTTTCGGTTACATGTCGTTTTTTCCGAAGGGAGTGTCGTGATCAAGTGGTTTAAGGCGCTTGACCGGAGATGCGAAGGTCGAGGGTTCGAATCCCGACACCGGCACTAATATCCTTTGGCAAGATATTAACCTGCACTTGCTACTCTCCACCCAGGTGTTAAATGGGTACCCGGTAGAATGCGACCGTCATTGTTGGTCAAACAATTTTTGAGCGTCATGTAACGCCTGGCTGGAATTCTCCCCAGGGAATGGAGATTGTGCACACGTTGTGTGCGGGCAAGCACTGAATTCAATGACCGGGGTAATAGTATATTTGTAAAGCGCTTAGAGACATTTGTATTAAGCGCTATTTAAAAATTAAATATTATTATTATTATTATTTGTAATTCCGATAGTTCGTTTATTCCGGATGTTTATAATTCCGGTAATGAGGTACAACAGAAGTCAACAGTGCATCGTTTTGGGGAATTATGAACCTTCCGAATACCGATGATTTTTAATTCCCAGAATTACACACATTTTCAGAATAGTGAACCCCTTTTCACCTTTGGAATGATGAACATTCGGATATAAAACGAACCTCCGGAATATTGCAGCAAATGTTCTAAATCATGAACCCTCTTTCAACCATGTGATTATGAACCCCTGATATGGAGAAGTTCGTTTTTCGGAAGTATGAAACTTTGAAGTTATGAACCTTCGGAAAAACGAGGTCTCCCCCTTTTTTCATGCCACCTCATTTCGCAGAGTTTGCATGTAAATACTACCTGGTTCTGTGCAATAATAACGCCGTACATCATCAGGAATTCGCAGGTTTGCTGGGAGGTCGGATATTAACCACTTTTGATCGGGTTGCACGAGTTTCGGGACGAACTGTACAGTCTCACCGCTCTCCAGAGTGATTAAACGACATATCACGGTCACATGAGGACAAACGTCATCTACGCCATGTAATGCTGCAATGAAAGTGAGTTAAAGAATGAATACATTGATAGATATATATAGATGTAGATGCTAATGAAAAATATTTAAATAAATAAATAAACAAATATATAGACAAATGCACATTTGAATAAAATCCTCTTGATGAAGAACCAATAAATTCAATTTTGAAAAGGCCTTCGATTGTATATCTCCCAAGTTTCTAATCAATGTCCTTGACTTTTTTCATTTTGGGCCATCGCTAAAAAATGGATTCATCTATGTTATCAAAATGCTTCTTCTTGTGTGACAGTAAATGGTTTTTGCACAGAAAGATTTACTATAGGACAAGGGTGTCGTCAAGGAGACCCATTATCTCCCTACTTGTTAGCGAAATATTAGGAATTTTGATTAGACATTCCAATGATTTAATTGGCTTGCATCTACAGGGGAAAAATAGTAAACTACTACAATACGCAGATGACACCATTTTGACATTTAACGGTACAAAAGAAGATTTACAGAGCTCACTGAAAATATTGGGTGATTTTAAAGAAATGTCAAACCTAAAGATCAATATTACAAAAACTCATGTGATATGGATTTGGAAAAATAGAGCCTGCAAAAACAGCTAATGCCAGAGCTCAAATTAAAATTGGGTATCAGAAGGTTATTCGAGATATTTAGGAATAGATTTTTTCGATTAACTTATTCGAGTTGGTAAATCATAAATATACTGAAAAATTAAAGATATAAAACACCAAATTATTTCATGGTCTAAACGAAACTTAACTGTCCTCGGAAGAAAAGTACTAATTTTTTCATAAATGTTTGTTTTTATCTGCCACAAAAGTTTTCGGCCGTGATGATTATTATCTGTGCCAAGCCATTATGTATGGAAATTATTTCATTAATTATTTATATATGATATATGGATATACTGTATATGATGGAATTTGTTTTGAAAATAAAGAACCCTGTGGAAGGGGAAAAAATATTTTAACAAATTTTAAAAAATTCCAATAAACAGAAGGAGCAACATTTAAATTTGGTTTCCAGCATTGTTCCCAAATGCTTGTTTACCATCAGAGGATAAGTTCCAAATGTTACATATTTAAAACGTTAGGATTGCAGCTCTCGGAAAATGAAACATAAACAAATTAACTAAATGATATGTAAGCGATACGGTACACAAACATTACATTTGGCACGTTAAACCATCCCTATAGTCCTATACTATTGCCTAATAAGATTCCTACTCGTTAGGGCCTGAGACTGATGCTCATTTGTGCACATAGAACCTTAGATTTTATTCTACTCTCAGCCTTCAATAATCCATCAATTAACAAGTCATTCCTTGTCTCAGGTATTCATATTGATACTGAATAAACTCATAACGCTTCCGAAACTATTCATGTATTTTCCAATAGTCATCTGCATCACTTCAATCCAAAACTTACTTTTTCAGCAAACTTACTGAGCTTGAAAACATCTTCAGCAACTTATATTCCAAACTCCTTACAATATTTCTAGAACTAGTAAGAAGTCTTAGGCTGCACTCATTATATAGCACTAGTACACTTACAAACGATATAATGAGATCCTCTTACTGGATTCTCATTTCGCTACCTTTCCTTAACCAATATTGAAATGTAACTATGTAACCTATTATTACTGCTACTTTTGTTTGATAATTATCTGGATCTTAACGGACTCTATTTTCCCTAAAAAAAGAATGTTGATCCAGGTTTGATGAACTACTATCCAAGGTCTGCCTTGAATATTCATCTAGATGGTCAACAAAATCTCAAAATTGTTATTAAGTTTTGACTACTTGGTGGTGTTTATCTAACCAATACTGAAACACACAGTCTGTAATCTGAACTGATAGCGCTTTATGAGAAGATTACCATTATGCAATAATATTAATATTAAAATACCCTACTTTACAATTTTATTATATACTAGCTACGGATTAAATCCACTTGATTGATGCGAGATTTTTTGTTATCTCTTTATGCGAGTCAATCTCATGACGTTATCAAACATTAATCTGGCGCTCAAGGGGGGGGGGGGGGTGCAAATTTTTAAATTTTCGAGGACAACAAACAAAAATGTGCTCACTCCTCCCCCCCCCCCCCCCCCCCCCCCCACTGACCGACTTTTCAAATTTTCGGGAGCAAAAGAAAAAAAAGTTGGGCCCCCTCCCCTGAGAAATCCTGGATCCGCACCTGCCCCTGTATTATCCCTGATACGATCTTTGCTATATCCCTCATGTATAGTTTTTTGCATTGGGATTGTACAGAGCACGAACAAGGGATAGTTTCGCTATTGATTTTGAGAGAGTGAGAACATTTACTATTTTGAGTAGTATAGTAAATTCCGGAATCCACTTTTTCCACCGATCACCGATATTTCTGCGTTCGATATCTAAATTTCTTCAAATTTTTGGAGTGCAACGAGCGCGCAAGCTAAATCCCCCGCCTTAAGTTTCTTCAGCCGGTATGATGTGCATAGCCATCGGGAGAGTTCCGGCACGGCGTGCGCGTAGGCTAGGATCGCGCATTGAGAAAATCAGCTGAAAAAACTTAGTTCGACAAAATGGCTGCTTCCAGTAGTGACCGTGGTGAAATGGCTGCAGACTATCCCCGTTTTCACCTGTTAGATGTGGATGAATTGTTGAAATTTAACGAAGGAAGTTAAAGCAAAAACACGAAGAAACAGATCAAGTACGGACTTTCTGTCTTTCGGGATTTTTGTAAGGAAATAAAAGCCGATTTTGATGATGATCTTGTGGATAACGAAGCCCTAGACCTTCTTCTCTCGCAGTTCTACGCTGGAGCTCGGAATCAAAACGGTGAATACTACAGCAAGAAAACGATGCAGGCTTTGCGATTTAGCCTTCAAAGGCATTTCTTGACGTCAAGAAATGTGGACATTACCAAAGAGGATTCGTTTTCGAGAAGTGGGGAAACGTTCAAAGCTGTTGTGAAAAATCTAAAAGCAACAGGAAAAGCTGCTGTGAAACATCACCCTGCGATTCCGAAGGATGACATGACGATGATTCTGCAAAGTCTAGATTCATCCTCTGCCGATGGTCTCCAAAAGAAGGTTTTCCTTGACACCATGCTGTATTTTGCTAATAGAGGTATGGAGAATTTGAGGAACATGACTCCAGGAGATTTTGTTCTCCATGAAGCTGACAGAAATGACGGTGAGTACTTTACACTCCATGACATGCATACCAAAAATCATGCAGATGATGATGATGAGAGCCAGGCAGGACAGATGTGTTCCTTGCCGGGGAATCCACTTTGCCCTGTAACCAGCCTCAAAATGTATCTGTCCAAACTGAATACTGACTGTAAATGGATGTGGCAGAGGCCGAAATCAAAAGCAAAAGTAACTGATTCTTCGTGGTATGCAAATGCACCGCTTGGAACCAATACATTGGGCTCAATGCTGAAGAAAATCTGCCAAGAAACAGGCTGCAAAATCTACACAAATCACTCCCTGCGAGCTACTAGCATCTCACTTCTGGACGAGGCAGGATATCCATCCCGAGACATAATGACCACCTGGTGTAATGACGCTGTCTGGCCATAAAGCTGAAAGTTCTATAAAGAACTACGCACGCACAAGTGAAGCCAAGAAAAAGATGATGTCAGAAACATTGTCAGAAATCTACCCCACAAACCCGAAGACCAGTGCCAGTGCAAATATTGAGGAACAACCATCTAGATCTACATCTAAGATAACTGTCACTGAGGACATGAATACTGAGCCTGAGACTGAAAACGTGCCACCATTAGGCCTAACTGATAGCCAGCTGAAGCGGATCAAATACCCGATCAATTTCCATTCAATCCACAAGCCACCACAACGGTCACTACTGGGAGCACCACTACCAGAGCCTCCTACACGATGAACGTCATTAGAGATCGACGGCCAGAATATCATTTTCATGGCTGTACGGTCAATATTTTCAACAAGTAAAACAAAGATGAAAAGCCATCCATGTACATTGTAAATACGTTCGTGTTTTTGCTTTGACTTTGAGACTTTATTTTGAATTGTTCGACGCTGTTTTATCTACTTCATGACTTCGAAGTTCTGACATTTAAAAACTTGTTTTTGTGAAATTCACTTGACTTGGATGAATCTTGATTTATCTGGAAACTTTAATAAAGGAGAAGGAATTTTAATCTGGTGAGTCATTCACCTTTTCTTTCCTTTTTATTTAATTTAGACCTATAGTCTAGTTCTAGAATCTAGATCTATGCTGCTGAATGCTCCCAGTACAAGTTTCTTCCTACTAATAAATAGTAATAGTGAGATGCTAATGTCTCATGAGGGATATAAAACAGATATACAAATGTCTTTCTCGGGTTTAGCAAACTATGAGCTAATTCAGAGGCATAAATATAGTAACTTCCCCTCGAGGCAAATTTATATCAAATTTACTATACCCTCGGCAAGCCTCGGGTATAGTAAATTTGATATAAATTTGCTCTCGGGAAAGTTACTATTTATGCCTCTTCATTGGCTAATAGTTTTTGCTAGACCCTCGAAAGGTATTGTGTATTTGTATACTAACTATTGCAGTGTTTTGTTATTGATCACTAATCTTATGCTATGGTCACATTACCAAAAAGTAGACTGCTCGGCGGCCGAGCGGCGAGTTTTTAACCAATTCTGCCAGGCGGCTGCCCGGCCACCGAGCGGCGACCGCCCAGGCACCGCTCGTTTTTAGGGCATCGCTCGGTCGCCGCTAAAGTTTTAGCGCGGAGTTAAAATTTGGGCGGCGCCTGCTCACTTTTCACTCGCCGCCCAAAATACGCTCGGTGCCTGGGCGGTCGCCGCCCGGGCACCGACCTAATCGCTGGGCGATGCCTAATTCCAGCAGCGACCGAGCAGGCTACTGATCGGTCGGTCGCTGCTCTGATTTGTGACCATAGCTTAAGGCCCAAAATGTAATGGAGGAGTTCAATTTAATGCAATCACATTCCGTGATCTTTATTGACCACTACGTATAATTTGACTTTTTAATACACAGTCTGAAACTGAATCAATAGTGCGTGCTTGGTGATTACAAACAGATGCGATATATTTGCTCACCGATACATTCCTTTTTACTATTCATCACAATGGCAACCGATGTATGCTTTTATCACTATTCATAGTTCGGAACTAGCCGAACTAATACCCTGTTGTAAGCAATTTTATACTCTGCATTAGCCTGCAATATTTTCGAAATCCTTTAACAACACTATTTGCATATGAAGCGAATAGTTACATGTACTAATTTTATGCACTGACTTTCGTGAACTTAAATTCCCTATCTACACACCTGGGAATACTTTTGCGGTGGGCCAGTTCATGAGTTGAAGATGACAAGTTCAACCATAAATGAAAACACAAGAAGCTCGGAATTACAGTTGAAGTCCACTTTATTCAATATATATATCAGCCGAAGCTTCAATCGTTGCAAACGAAGAGTATTATTATTATATGAACATTGGAAATAAGCTGCTTCTCTCAGAGGCTGGGCGGCCATATTGACAGTAAATTAGCAGCACATCCTAAACATGTTACCGGAATGAAATAAACTCTCAAATAATATCTACTCTCAAATAATATGAACTAAACTACTGACTTCAAAATCCCGCACCTCGCATTTAAATACCGCGGCACCCGATGAGGCTTAGATATTACATGACATTGCCAGCCAACCAGGAGGACTCTTACGAAGCCAACCAATTACAAGACGGGATATATCAAATTACCCTTTAGGTCATCCGACCAATTAAGAGAGGAGTTATACCTTTAATTAATTATAACCAATGACAAAGCATCATAGATACGAGTGATTTAAACTGGTCACCGACAGAAATGGGAGGAGTCTATCTCTTCGCGAGAATGTCGCGTCCCCAGAAAAACAGTCTATTGTCTAACGTGTTATTGGAAATGAACACCTGTACATCTTGATCAGGAATTCATTTCCAACGTGCTTTTCGAAATGAACACTTTAATCTAATGCAAGAATTCAAACCCAGGGGTTGTTTACCCATTCCCGGCATACTATTGGAAACATAATAATGCAATTTAACTTTTAGGTGAATACAATTAATCAACCCAGCCCGGCTCTTATATGGCTCTAGCGCCCCCTTTAGCCCAAATGAGCGTAGTACTACACTTTCATTACATTTTCCTCCCTTGCAGTTTGTTTGTTTGTTTGAATGACAATGATGTGAACTACTGTTTTTTAGGGGATGAACCTGTCTTGACCTTTTCATAGTTGTTTTTATACAAACCGCTCTAATGGTTTTCGTGAAATGTTACCGAAAATATAAACATGTGCAGTCGAATGGACCAAAGTACATCTTTATCTTAATTAAATTTAAATGTCTTATGCATAATAAACTATAAGGATCAGTTGTTGTTGTTTATTGTTTGTTCTTACTTTCATTGACCTAACTCTCTTTATTCTCATACTCAGTTTATTTTAATTTTTTCGTATTATTCATACTGTGTTGCTTCATTAATTTTTATCTCTCCTTTCTAGCATCTCTCACTTCTTCTCACTCACCTATGGGGACTCTTCGCGCATTTCAAAACTTGTGCATACATTATCAATTTACGCGATCACCCTTTTCGGACCACCATGGATAGTTCATTTACAGACATATTGCCCTTTGTACATGTTGACGAAAATGACTCTATTTTCTCTGTAGGGCTTCATGATGATGATGACAATGACTTGAGCCTTGACTCAAATATATTTCCTTTTAATGAGGTAAACGACATAGAATTCCAATCACTTACTACAACTGTGCAATGTGATACCAATGCCCCGGACATACACAATCACAATTATGATAACAGTATAGCTGCATTTTTCAATGGAAACCAACCCGGTTTAGAATACAATTTTGATGAAAATGATAATGTACCAAACATAAAAGATCAATATTATACCGAAGATCAATTTGTCGATGAAATGAACACTTTAAAAAATAGATTCTTTATCATGCACTTTAACATCAGAAGCCTGAACAGAAATTTTGAAAAACTTCACATGTTACTCGATAAAATTAGTAACACTGTTTCCGTCGTATGTTTCTCTGAAACTTGGTTAACAGAAAACCAATACCCACTCCTAACACTGCCTGGTTTCACCCTAATTACAAACAGTAGAGGGGGAGGAGTAGCCATGTATATCTCCAAAAGATATAAATTCAAAATTCTCACGGAAATTAATGTTATGTCACCAACGACTGAATCCCTATTTATCGAAATATTAACTCCAGGAAACAAAGAAATAATAATCGGTGTGTTTTATAGACCACCCAATGGTAACTCTAACGACTTTTTGGAAGAATATCAGACTCTAATGGATCAACCTATATAGCATTGGATTTGGAGCTACCCTTTGATTTACATCGTCTACTGCTATTGCTAGCCTCAAATTAATCAAGTGGCTAAATGTAACCTTTATCAGACTCAAAATATAACAAATTTTGTCTCACCTAATATTATGCCGATTACACATTATTAAGAGACGATTTCTTTATATACGACAGCCATGGCATAATTTAGTGTTATGTGGGCGGCCTATGCTACGCTCGTTTACTATATAGCATAGACCTAGGCCTAGTTGTATATTACAAACAAACATGAACAAGTACTTATATGGCGCTCCTGCGCGCTGCGCCGTCGACGATGTATACATACGCGAAGCTTACGCTGCGCTCGCGCTGCATGCATTGTTTTTTAATTCCATTTGATCAAAACCTGAAGCTGCCGGTGCCAATTAAAGCCCTATTTAAGCATCCTCGTAGTATGCTTAAATATAGGGTAGATTTCTTACTTATCTTAGATATCTCGATTGTATTAGAATACGACATGCTATTTAAGCCCTTTTTCTTAGATAAAATCTAAGAATCAAATTTCTTAGCCCCCAATGCTGTTATAGAATACGATTTTGGGCTAAGATTTTTTCTTAGCCGAAATTTAAGAAAAAGTACTTAGATTTCATGCTTAATAAGTTTATTGAATACGGGCCCTGAGCTTTCGGGGGTTTATGGCCCCTTGAAACCCGTGGACCCCACGCTTATACACACTCAACTCGCTGCAATCTAACTGATCCCCCCCCCCCCCCCCCCCCAAAAAAAAAAAAAAAAAATGAAAAACGTTTCTTGGAGCCTGCATGTAATATGCAAGAATGGTGCATGGTGATGCAGATTTTTTTCTGCACCCCCCCCCCCCCCAAAAAAAAAACGATTTTACTCATTACGGAACTGACTGTTTTGCAATGCATAAATACTTCTGTCTTGTTGAAATTGAACTATCAACGTGTAAATGTACAATTCATAACCTTATTTAATGCTTTCTTGTAATTTACTGTAGATATAAGACAATATTAGTCTCCGAACCCCGTACTATAGGTGGGGTTAGCCAACTTTAGCCCACTTTGGTAAGAGCCAGTCTGAACAGAAAGTGGAATAGGCTTAACCCCGTACTATAGGTGGGGCGAAGACCCCCCCCCCCCCCCCCCCTCTTAACCCCACTTATAGTACGGGGTTAAGCAAAATATTGCCAGTGTGAAAACAGTAGTATAGTCGTATAGTTTTATAGCTGTATAGGTGTACAAAATTATGGCATTTCGGCCCGCACGCTGTTGTGTTGACGGGTTCTTCGATGGATAGATAGACGTATGTGTAGTTGTATGGTTGTACGAATATTGGCTAGCTGCTTGGTCTGCCGGTGTGAACCCGAGCTACGAAAGCACGCCGGAAGTCATCGTTCTACACGCGGAAAATTTTATACTCATCCTATTTTGGTGCGATCTGAATCTGAATCGGTACAACTCAACACTCCGGGTTCGTAATAGCGCGCGAAATCTTTGACCGCTCTGACCTCATGACGTCACGCGTCATGGCAACAGGACCTCTCAAAAAAGGGGGTGCTACGATAGACCGCGCTATCTCACTGCGGTGTGGATCCGGCGAATGCCAATGGGCGGACCGTGGGTCGCGCTACAATAGCGCGATCCACGGTCCGCCCACGGTCCCCCCTTGCGGTGTAAACACGCCCTCAGTCAAAGTCCCGGCCGACAGCAGCAGCACTGTGTGTACTGAACGTGTGTTGAATGAAGGCAGCTTGCAACTGAACTGTCAGTCCAATGATTTTCTTGTGAAAACTTTCATTTAAAAAATAATAATCAAAATTCAGTAAACATAGCCGTAATAATCACAAAATAACCTTTGATTTTATACCTCCATTCACGAAAACTATATAAGAATCGCGGCAATCATGATGGAAATAGGACTCTAAGTTTGGACGTCGACGGAAAGCCCGTGTATCTATCTGGCTTGTGCAGCTACTACAAAGCACATCCTATAGCAAGATGCTTTACTCGGGGTAATCCCGAGCCTTTGCCTCGTGCATTTGATACGCAACATAAGGTTAGTTGATGTATAACCAATTCCACAGAGTAGACTCTCCCGCGGACGATGGCACCGGGGACCGGTACCTCGAGGGGAGGGTTGAGGAGGAGATAGCTGCACGAACTTCGGTCGGCGATATCATTAAAAAAAACAATGGAATAGAAAGGCTCGCGGAGACGTCATGCCCCCCCCCCCCCCCCGCGGAGTCTTAGCGTATTACTTACAGTGATGATGATGATGATGATGATGATAGTGATAGATAGATACTCAATCAATGGATTGTAGAACTTTTGCACACAACTCGGCCAGTCATGATCGCAACAAACGCTCGATGAAGCATTGATTTATGCGACTGGTATTAGGTTTCAGCTTGTTAATTGTATAAGGAACTTTGTCTGAAAGAACCTCAATGGTCCTTACAGTTCCACGCCTCAAGCTGGCCCCTCACCTGTTCCTGTAAATTGCAAACCCGCACAATCAGGGGCTCAAATGAATTAAAATCCACACTTGATTAGTGATTACTAATGAATTTATCTTTTAACTATTGTCATCATTTCAGGATGGTATTGGCAGGGGCGTACGCAGGGGGGGGGGGGGGTATTTAGGGGTTAACCCCCCCCCCCCCCCCCCTTTGGTATTTTTTATGTGTGTAAACCCCCCTAAACCCCCCCCCCCCCCCTTTGTTTTGTTTTTTTGTTTTTTTTATTTTTTGTTTTTTGTTTAATTATAAAAAAATTAAAAAATAAAAATTATGCCCACGGCTAACCTAAAAAAAGGGACCTTACCCCCCCCCCCCCCCCCCAACGAAGAAAAATGTCAAATTTTCAAATTTCGAGACCAAAAAAAAAAAAAATAGTGTCCGCTTGTCAATTCTTATGAAAATAGCTGGTTTATAAGGGAAGGAAGCTAGATTGATGTTTGAATGGCGAACGCTAGATTTTTTTCAAGGAGGGTGTTTGGAAATTAAAAATCTCGCCGACCGATATTTAGCTCAGCTGTGGGAGTAGAGAGCATTATTGTTGTTGTTGTTTTTTGTTTTTTGGCACCCGGAAATGGGAAAATCGCCTAAACCAATATTTCCTCAGTAAGGTGGGGGAGGGGGGGGGGGGGTAATAAGCATTCGGTTGTTTTATTCTACTCAGCACACCCCCCCCCCCCCCTTGGGCAAAAAGAAACAAGCAAAATTGAGGGGGGAGAGGGGTTAAACCCCAAAACACCCCCACCTACTGCGTTCGCGCCTGTACATGCACATTACATCTACATACTCCGTGGCAAAAAGGAAATAAGCGAGGGATAGGAAGGGCAATGACAAAAGAGAGAGAAAGAGGGGGGGTAGCCTATGGCCCGGGTTCAAATTCAGTTCTCTTTAATTTATTGGACTCGGTACTGCTTACCATCTATCTACCACGTGATTGCCATGTGTACGCCACAGCAAATAGCACCTCATTTTGGTTTATTGCTGTAAAGAACTTATTGAAATGCACCCTATAGATTTGAGTCATGTGTTTGATCTTGGCATTGAAAACAAGATCATACACGTCATCATAATCTACAGAGTGTGACCACAAATTTCTTAACAACAATCGGAAATTATTCCAGGAAGCCTAACAATAAAAGTTGTTTTTGATCTAAAGAGCATCGTAGAGACGATGATCAAATAAGAATAACAATACAACGTCGTTAAGCGTGAGACTGCTCACTTCTATCTCTAACCGAGGGGAATCAACTGTTAAACGAATTTATCATGAGTCCTTGAAAAATTAATTCATATTGCTTCTCGTATTGAAGAGCAGCAAAGGCGAACGATTATCGCTACAATTCAGAAATATTTGCTTGCATTGCTTCTTCCCTCAACATTTCCATGAGATATCAAGCTACATACACCTATATGTGAGCAATAATTTCGAAATTTAAAAATCGCGCCGACCGATATATATGGTGGTAGTGGGAGGAGGGGGGGGGGGTAGCTGTGAGCATTAATTTTCCCCCTTTTTCTTGCCCCCGGAAATGGTAAAATGGTGTTGACCAATATTTCGCTCAATGAGGAGGGGGAGGGGGGGGGGTTATAAGGATCGTTCAGTTTTTTCCTACTCAGCACCCCCCCCCCCCCCCCCCAGAGCAAAAAGAAAGAACAAACATTGAGGGCGGTTCAAAATCGCCCCCCCCCCCCCTGCGTGCATGGATATTGAATAATGTGAAGTTTAGTGAAAGGAATGTTCTATGTACATATACATGTAGTTCAATTTGTGGAGTCCCATTATAAGGAACACAGATAATGCAGGCTTATTCGATAATTTTAAAATTCCTGACATGCAGGACTTCAACAACAACAAAAAATTCTGATACAGATGACCCCCACATTCAACTCTGAACTCAACAATTTTGAAATTTGAACGTGGGCCCTAAACATATCCAAACCCTAAACAATTACAATCATGACCGCCTATAGAAACAAAATAGTTTGGGATCCTGCATATGTGCAAGATTACCTGTACATTTAAACATGTATCTATGAATTGTGTTTATAGTTAGATAACCAATATTTGGCAAAAGGGCCTGCTGTATGATGGAACAATGATTATATCCGTTTTTATTTGATTGGGGGTGCGAGGCGATCTGTCTTACCCGCATGTTGCGTGTATATTGTGTGTGTTGAGGGGGGAGGGGGAGGGGGCGGTTGTGTGTTTGAGTGTAATATGAGAGTGTTAAGGGTGTGTGTGTGAGGGGGGTAGAGCGGATTGTCTCATTCCTCGACTTTGCTCCTCCAACCTGTTGGTGGTCTGGAGTTTCCATTGTACCTGTGGATGGCTTATTTTTACTCCTTTTTTCTTCATTTTGGGCCCAACGAAATTTTCAGTTTCTGATGCAATGCTATCTCGAGGTTTTTGCTTTTGTACTTGTAATTGTTATAATTCTGATTATTTCTATTACGTATATTCTCTGCCTTTTTTTTTTTTTTTTTTTGCACCAGATCATCTCAATCGTTTGTAAATATCTTAATTTGTCATTAATTTCTTTTGTAACAGCATTTTTATTTTTTGGGAAAGTTTGTATGTGTTATGATTTGATTTCTTAATAAACAATTAATTAAAATTTAAAAAAAAGAAAGAAAAAAAAAGGGAAAGTTATGTACGCTAGATAATTATTAATAGACATGTAAAGAGAGAGAGAGAGAGAGAGAGAGGGTGAGGAGGATATATAGAGAGTGTGGAACAAGGAAACGCAAAAGTGGTGGGGGTAAAAAAAATGTGAGCACTGATACGAGAGGAAACATAGAAGTTGAGAAAATTAAAGTCGATAATGAGAACGAGCGAGAGAGAGAGAGAGAGAAAAAAAAGGGAGGGAGGGAGGGAGAAAAGAGAAAAAATAGAAGAAAAAGAGAAAGAGAGAAAAGTAATGGTAGACTGACATTGAAATAGAGAAGGGAGAGCCAGAGAGGGATGAATGAAAAAATGGATGTAGCTGCAGGAAGACCATGGTGTTTGGGAGAGAGAGAGAGAGAGAGAAAAAAAAGGGGGAGAAAATGCGTGCAAAGAGCTACATCGAAATTAAAACGCATCCATGGATCGTTTGATGACAATACATGCATGCTTACATAATTGATTTCATCACGTTTTCAGAAGATATGCTACAACATTGTGGGGATGGGGGAGGGGGGTGTTCAGAAACTCTAGCAAGATGAGGGATAACCATTAATTCAACAGCTATGCCTACAGCGTTAAATATTTATCAGTTGAAAACTGATTAGCTGCCGATTAATCTTGCCACTATGATGCAATGTAAACACTCTGTTCATAATTATAATACTAGACAATTATTTTATTTACAAATGTCCATCAACAAGTTCATTATTTATTTTTGGACTCACTGGCCAAAAAATATGGAAATCTCTACCCAGAAATATCCATGATTCTACTTTCTTGAACTATTTTAAATCAGAAATTGAAAAATACTTTATCTGCTTTTTAATAAATAGTAATATGCATGTTAATACCTTTATTTTGGCTTAACCATTAACACTTATCTTCAATCTTTCATTGGAAAGAGGAAATTTCCCTGATCAAATTAAAATTGCTAAAGTCACTCCACTGTTTAAGAAAGGTAATAAACATTAAACAGGGAATTATAGACCCATTTCTGTCTTACAATTTTGGGTAAAGTATTTTTAAAAAATAGTTAATGTTCGATTGACCAGTTTTCTAGAAACGCATGAAATTTTATTTCACCATCAGTACGCCGGATTTAGAAAAAAAGTATAGTAATAAATTATCAGTAATTAATCTTATGAATACGGTATTGAAAAATATAGACGAAGGATGTGTTACACTTGGTGTGTTTCTTGAATTCCAAAAGGCTTTTGACACAATACACCATAACATATTATTTAAAAAAGCTATCCTATTATGGCATCCGGGGACATGCACTGAAAAGGCTCGAAAGCTATCTTAGTGACAGAATGCAGTATGTGAAATACAAAGATTCATCATCAGAAAGTAGATATATCAAATGTGGTGTACCACAAGGTTCTGTCATAGGACCAACCTTGTTT
The DNA here is from genome assembly GCF_000002235.5 of Strongylocentrotus purpuratus. NCBI lineage: Eukaryota > Metazoa > Echinodermata > Echinoidea > Camarodonta > Strongylocentrotidae > Strongylocentrotus > Strongylocentrotus purpuratus. The sequence goes on from NW_022145598.1 coordinate 12,038,271, forward strand.
TTAATCTATTTAAATGACTTGCCAACTGTGAAAAATTATTTCAATTTCAGACTATTTGCAGATGATTCTAATATTTGTCATACTTGTCAGTAACCGTGTCGATGTGCTATATTAGTGCCCTTTTATGAGGCATTAATCCTCATTACTGTCAATTATGACTAAAGTACGTAGGTCTCCGAGTTGATTAGCATAGTAGCACAAACATATTTTAGCAGTGACGCAAAACAAACACTCACAAATTATTATTCAATAAACTCTGAGAATGTATACTATTATCTAGATCTATTGGGAATAAATCATTGTCAAAATCATTCCATAAATTGGGGTAAAAGTAATTATTTCACCATTATGACCGACAGGGTACATGAACTTGAAATAATAATAAGTCCTGGAATTGTCGCTTTATTATGTGTGAGTGAGTTTGAAGTTAAATGGTGTAGGTTCGTTTAAGACTATATAGCCTTTACACTGTTTCATTAATGTATGAGATATATCTCCAATGAAACCAAACTGAATGATGTTATCGAAGAAATTAACAATATCTATCCGGCTTAAAACATTGATGAAGGTTAATGAAAAAACTGCATGATTTTTGTATGAAATGTTACTTATTATATTCCTTCTACTGTACTGACTCTCTAACACGCAAACAAAACAAGAAAATCCACTGTGCGACAACCTCTAACAGCAAATTCTTCCAACCATTTTTGAATTTTTCAAACCGTTTTTCCATGAAAATAAGACATGTAAGAGGCTTTTAAAAATCTGTCAACACTTAAATGTCTGGAATGTTATATAGAGCAAATGCATTGCTTTGTGACTAATTTCATTCACCTGAAATGTAATTAAATTGTAATAATACTCGAGTTGGGAGATTTAAGAAATCGATCAGATCATTTGTATCATTAATAATGGTCTGTTTTGGAAACTGTCAGATTACCTTTAATTGTACATCTATCATTGAAGTCACTACCTGAGCACCATTTTCTCTCATCTGAACAATGTTACCAAGGCGTTGGAACTAAGTTTAATGGTGTAGGTTTGTTTGGGACTATATAGCACTGATTCATTAATGAGATATATATCGGATCAAATCAGACTGAGTGATGTTGTCGAACAACTTACCAGTATTGAATGTCCATTTTCGTAAATAAACATGGGAAACCTCGGCCTTCAGAAACACAAAAGCAGATTACTAATTTTGGTGCATGGCTTAATGGCGGTGGCACTAAGTTTAATGATGTAGGTTTGTTTGGGACTATATAGCCTTTACACTGTTTCATTAATGAGATTATTATCTACGAAATTGGGGGGGGGGGGACGTGTCCAACCCGCCTCGGGACCGCCGCCCCTGACTACGATTGACATTAATTGCTCGTTCCTTCTATTTTTAAAGCCTAACATAAAATTAACTTTCCTTCGGGGCCTATAATCAGGAGTATAGCTTTTACCATAGGCCCCTCCATATTTCATTCTTCTTGTTTTTCAGTCTTTTAAAGTTATGCTTTCGAACAAATTAAAATGAGGTACCCACTTTCTGTTTTTGTCTATGTTAACAGAATCCACATTTAATTTGACCACTGACTTTGTGAAATATCATTGCAAAATATATAATACATGTGAAATAAGAAACGATGAACAGAAACTGAAACTGAGATTGTTGGCAACTTTAAACAGCTAATTTAAAACAATTAGATAATGTACAGTTAAGAATCAAATTATTCACACTCCTTGTAGATTTGATTGTTTTTTAATATTTTGTTTTCGTAACGCAAGAATGAAAGGTAAACTGGCTATAATTGGGGCCATTTTTGAACCCAACCCCCCCCCCCCCCCGTCAACAAATTTTGCCGTTTTTTAATGTTATATTGCGATCTCAATCGCTACCTGCTGCACGTTAAAGGTGGCGTGATCAACAAATTCGCACGACCAGCCTGGCCAACTGTGGCTTAGCAGTAAGTAGGAGGAGGTCGGGTTGGTGATCTTACCTGATACTCTGACTGTTTGAACACCAATCAGTACCACAGCGATGGCTGCAACTAGCTTTAGTATAGCCCCCATGCTTGAGGGCGTCCTTCCTCCACCAGAGGCAATTCCACAGATCCTACATGAGCAGAAAATGGTATAATCTATGTAATTTACAAGGTGTCTGGGATGGGGAGAGACTGGCATGTATGATTATAATCCTTATGAAGCTATTATCCTACCGCGAGAGAGTTCAAGTAATGAAAAATGCTAGAGATATGTTAAAATATTAAGAAATCTCCATCTTATAGTCGCAACAAGTCAAGGACCTTAACCGGCAGGGAACGAAACTACGCGGTTAATGGCGCCTACTTGGTGGCGCACCCTTCAAACTCAAGGAATGATTATATCACAGTATACAAATGATGCACAGGTTTGAGTGCGTCGGTAGGGATTGTGTGCACAAGGTACCTTTGAATGGTTTTAGACCAAATTCAAAGGTACCGCGTGCACACAATTCCACCGACCCACGAATTAAACCTGTGCATCATCTGTTTTATAAGATGGGGCCCCAAAACTTGTCAAAAATACAAAATGTTGTTATTTTACAGATTTACCGGATGCATGGCAAAATCATGCGTCCGGTAATTTTTGTTTACCGGACGCATGATTTTTAACTTATCATGAAATTAAAAAAAAAAAAAAAAAAATGTCATTGCACATTAAACTGTAAACTCAAAAAAAAAATTAGAGATTAGAACAAATAATTATCACCAAAAAAAAATTATCAAAAAAATTATTTAAAAAAAAATTATATCAAAAAAATTATCCAAAAAAAAGAGAGAATTATTAAAAAAAAAGGATATCGGTGGTATCGATCGCCAATATCGCGTGCATCCAGTAAAAATAATTACATGGTAATTGACCAATCAGATTGCAGGGATTCTTCTACCCATCTTATAATAATGCTTTGTATGAATAAAAATGTTCTGTCCATAATGTATTTTTGTTTCCACTCAAGTTCACGAAACTTCTCTGATACATTTAAACTATTCTATGTATTGATTAGGCATACATACAATTCAAACGAAACACAGGAATACTAAATCAGGGGTTTCAATAACCACATCTAAACTTTGTAATCAGAGGTTTCAATAACCACATCTAAACTTTGTTAAATGAACCGCTTTAACAAATTGACCTATAACTTGCCCATTAAATCTATTTTTCTTCATGACCCATGTACATTTAATTCGTTTTGGACACTACCTTGTAGATAGCTAAGACAAAGATAAAGAAAAAGGTCATGTCAGAAACAATGTAAATGTCCTCCTCTTCAGCCACTACTTTGTAAATCGCATAGACATTTATAACTTAAAATTATTATTACACTACACATTACTCTATCACGTCTATTAAAGGTACTATGTTTCATTTGAAGGCCAACATATGAAAAGGTTAATTGCTTTCTCCACTTACGTTCCGTCAGAAAGTTAATTTATATTCTATATCTACCTTGATTCAAAATAAATGACAAGTTTGAAACAGGATATTGGTGAACCGATTGGTACGGAGCAGTACTGGCTCTTGAGAATTCCAACGGCATTTGAAATATAATATTAATTTAGAACTTCCCTCAAACTTTAGGTGGGAGAATAACGACCATAACGACCATAAATCACTGTTCATAACAATTCACGCAAACATTTCCTTCTTTAATACCCTCATCATCGATAACATTTTTCATTTTCTTTATGATGATGTCATTCATTTTGCACAAAACAATCTGTTTCCTTTAGGTCATGTTCGTATATGATGCAAAATCTGGTACAAATGGATGTTGACGTCGTCTATTGATTACAATGTTGGTAAGTAAAGCGTGTATGGATTAATGTGATCAATGTATCATATAAAAGCATGTTACTGCTACTTTATGAAAAGCATAACATCTTATTAACACAGCTCATAATTTGTTGCAATAACCATTTGATTTTTGGTTTCGATTTTTCAGGAACGCAAAGTACTTTTATAGATTGGCCACTCTGAAAACATTTGCACATTATTTGATGTGTGCTAGCCCAACATAGCAACACGCGCCTTATAAATCTACATTTATACATCCATTTGAGTAGAATTGACGTCTACAGATGAAGGCGATAAATAACAGTGAAAAGGGGTGAATAGAGAAGGAAAGACAAGGAGCGGGGGGGGAGAGAGACAGGGAGACAAAGAGAAAGAGACAGGGAGAGAAAGAGAAAGGGAAAGGGAGGGGAGAGAAACATAGCAAAATTGGAAAGGGAGAGGGAGAGAAAGAAAGAGATAAAGGGGAAGATGGAGAGAGGAAAAGAAAGGTAGAGAGAGAAGAGGAGAGAGTGGAGGGAGAGGTTAGAGACAGAAAGAGAGAGAGAGTTGGAGTGGAGAGAAAGGGAGAGGTAGAGGTAGGGAGAGGTAGAGGTACGGAGAGGGGGAGAAAGAAAGAAAGAACGAGGGAGGGAGGGAGAAATAAAGAGTATGAGAGAGAGAGAGAGAGAGAGAGAGGGGGGGACAGACGGGAGGGTGGGAGAGGAGGGGAAGGGGGAGAGAGAGAGAGCGAGAGAGAGAGATTTCTGAAGTATTACTAGAACCCACAGGTGCTAAAGCATTCAAGTAATTTCTTCCTACATTTCTTCCTAATTTAATTCACCTAGGTGGAGGCTGGCACATGTAGAAACATTTTCTGCTAAAGGACATTAGTGCCGCAGTAGGACCCGAACCATGAACGATGTGATTTACAGTCGAGTGACGTATCCACTTGACCACGACACCGCTAACCCCTAACATTAATCGATTACTACAGAGTCCTTTTGGTGTGTTATCATTCACGAAACTGTCTATCCATGTGGCTCACACTATTACAGTCGTACAGAAATATGACGCTTTGTAACTATTAAAACAACTAGTATTTCATTATACAAAGAACTATTCTGTGGGAAAGCCATTCATATATAAAGTATTCAAAAGTATTAAGCATGTGGGGAGGTCTGGGTATTTTAGAAATATTCACCGCTACCCACGGGGAAGAGGGGGGTAGCAAGTACATGTATATGTTATACTAAGTGATCTGCGACGTTATTTGTTAAACATCAACTTCTGATCCAACTACTAAATTAATTTTAGAACATTTAACGCATGGGGGTAAACAAAAGATAACAGGTCCAGATGGTACGTATATATATACATAAATTTCATAATGTGGAGGCAACCTGTCGAACGGTCCTGTACGTAATGAGATAAAACCATGCGCCGTGTAAAAGGGACTTTATAAAAAAGAAGCCTCCATTATAAGTAAATGTACGTTATTATAAGCCCAGATGATTATTGCTTCCAAATTGTGCCGTTATTATTCAGTTGGCCCCTTATCCCATTACAAAATGAAATGGATGAATTATATATCAACGGAAAACTAATGAGCCATAGACGACAATAACATCAATTATATGGGATTTTACTACCTGTCAGAGGTTCTCTAAAAATGCGAAATCTAAAGTAATGCAAATCGAAAGCTGTCGACCTGAAAACTAGTTATCGACTTGTTGACATCATGTTATGGAGTACGCATATTCACAGTGACTTCGCATTACTTAGACGTATACGGCTTATGTTTCAGCTATATATATAAACAGTGCGTCCCACAACAAACGAAACCGAGAATTATCGATGTTTTATCATAACTTAATCACAATTATATTTAATAAATGACGCTTATCTGTAAAGCTTAGACCCTCTTCTTTAATTTAGTGTAACTCCTAATAATGTATATTTCATGCATGAGTGATTAAAAACAATTTGAAGAGAGGGTATCAAAAAGTCATTTGGCGGGCGGTATCTGAATCTCAAAGAGAAAATCACATTTCTAAAAAGTTCAGTTTCTACCGTTTCATATGACACCTCAATTAGGAAAAATGAGCCAGGAATAATAAAGTTCTGTTTGTTTAAATTAATGCTTGCATTTCCATAATTTGATTAAGCAAATTCCTTTTCACTGGCTGACTGTCGTAGCAACAAACAGAGTTGACAAAAGACTTAACTCCGTTTCGTTAACGAGCTGCCTTATGTGACAATTATATATTATAATTGTGATTAAGTTATGATAAAACATCGATAATTCTCGGTTTCGTTTTTTTCTGGGACCCACTGTATAGACGAGCCGATCTGGACCAGTTTTTATTTCGTCACCCGGTAACTGCCGAAAATTTGAATCCTGTTGGCCCATAATTTCGAGGGTTGCGTAATTGTTTATTTTTTATTTTTTGCTTTTGTGCTATACTGGAAAGGGATATGTTTGTTATTCCTTTCTATTCTTTATTCTACGTTTCATATTTCCATTGAATCATGCAACGTTGACTTTTCTTCGGATAGGTCTGAAATATCTCAAAGTCAAAGAGCATACCGCTAGACCTGTTCCATCGCTGAGCAGAAATATGACGTATTGGGCGAAAGACGTTAGTATATCCATGAAAATACGAAACAGGTCCTATGATGGCGACAACGTACTTGACATAAATAATGTTCAAATCGATCAACTTCTGATGCAGTAAGGTTATACAGCGTTAAAATTAATCTTCAATTGATCGGGAGTGTCTTGGTCGTGGTTTAACGCGCTTGACCGGAGATGCGAAGGTCGAGGGTTCGAATCCCGGCACGGCACTAATATCCTTTGGCAAGATATTAACCTACACTTGCTACTCTCCACCCAGGTGTTAAAATTAGTACCCGGTAGGATGTGACCGTCAATGTTGGTCAAACAGTTTTTGAGCGTAAAAGTAACGCCTGGCTAGAATGCTCCCAAGGGAGTGGAAATTGTACACACAGTGTGTGCGGGCAAGCACTGAATCCAATGACCGGGGAAATAGTATATCTGTAAAGCGCTTAGAGACGTCCGAGACGTATTAATCGCTATATAAAAGCTGAATATTATTATAGAGACATTGACTGCCATGAGAGGTCTGGCTGTTTTATAGGCTTAAGGGGACGTGCACATCCCGCCATGACCCCACCCATGCAGGCGCGCCTCGGGGTTATGGCAAGATGTGCACGTGCCCGAGAGCCAACAGCCAGGCCTCGAATATTAAAGCAGTCGATATTACTTTTATATACCGAATTAACACAAACATTTACCGAGAGTTATTACCGTATCATTTTCTTTAGAAAAGATTGGTTAAAACATCACGGAAAATCTGAGACACTGTCTGTTAATCTTCGATGGAAAGATAACTGAATCTTACAATCATTTGGGAATCGCAGAAAAAAAGCACTGTATGCATGTTATCCGCGGTCGCACAAAGACAATTCTAACACGTAAACCAATGGGGATCGCAGCTATTAAAATTTAAGTATTTTCCCGGTACCAGGAATCTTGCGGGAATCTAAGTATATAATATTTTATAATGAAAACAAAATACTAACAATCAGCGACCGTTAACAGAATATTTGTGTGTAGGGGGGGTGTGGAGGTGGCGGGGGAAAGGAGTTGGATATGTGAACGAGCAAAATATCTGTTTGCAATGACCTGAAACGAAACGTGACTAAGATAGTACTTTTAAAACGAATATAAGAACATAATAAGTGTACCCCCTCCCCCACACACACCCTCACTACTTCGGCAAATAACGTCAACAATAATTCATAAAAAAAATATAGGTTACCTGTTGCAGAAAACAATTATCTTCGCGATGAGGAAATTGGCTGTCCAAGGGTGAGTCTGCTGAAAGAAAAAGCAAACGTTGAAATGTTGAAAAATTAATTATACGTAAACCTGCTCAAAATGAAATTAAACAGCGTCTTCTCTCTCTCTCTCTCTCTCTCTCTCTCTCTTTCCCTCTCCCTCTCTTTCTCTTTCTCTCTTTCCTTAAATGGAAATAGTACCTTCACATCTAAATGTATCCAACACTATCCCAATCTTTAAAAATGCGGATAAGCACACTATTGGTAATTATCGTCCTATACCACTTTTGTCATGCTTCTCAAAAATCAAGGAGAGATTAGGCTATGATAGAACATACAAATTTGTATCTAAACACATTATATGACATGATAATCAATTTGGATTTTGAACCCATTTTTCTACTGGCCATGCTTTAATATCGCACATTGCAAAACTCCAGAGAATCCAAAACTCTGCTGCCAGGCTTGTAACACGCACACGTTCTTGTGAACACATCACCCCAGTACTTCGCGAATTGCATTGGTTGCCGGTGACGTACCGCATCATGTACAAAATCTTAGTTTTAACTTATAAATGCATTCATGAATTGGCACCAATTTATCTGCAAGAATTAATCGAGGAATACAAACCCTCACGCAATTTACGGTCATCTTCACAATTAAACCTCGTATCTACTTCTGTGTCAACTCTCTCTTATGGTAATCGCTCCTTTCGCAAAGCTTCTGCTGAACTTTGGAACAAATTACCTTTAAATGTAAAAAACTGTCAAACCGTTAACCTATTCAAAACTAGTCTCAAGACACATTTATTCAAAATTGCGTTCAATGATTAATTATCTCTGTTCACTTTGATGTGTATTCCATATGTATTGTTATTTGTAGGTTTATTTGCATTTTTAGTTTTGTATAAGATGTAATTGTATATCAGTCTATTTTGTGTGTATAGCGCTTAGAGACTTCGGTGGTAAGCGCTTTATAAGTAACGTTTTTATTATTATTATTATTATATCTGTTCATGATATCATTGTTAATGCCTTGAATTCAAAATAGTTTATATTTGGTGTTTCTTATGGACCTGAGTAATGCGTTTGATACCGTTGATTTTTCTATTCTCTTTAAGAAATTAGTTAATTATGGTGTTAGAAGTATTCCGTTGAATTGGATTAAGAGTTATTTTTCACAAAGGTACCAATTATAATGGATACAGTTCTACCAAATAACTGATTTAATCTGGAATTCAACAAGGGTCAAATTTAGGGCGCATTTTTTCCCTTTTATATATATTTGACATATGCAACTCTTCTCATACCTTAAAATGTGTACAGTTTGCTGATGACACTTCTTTGTTCTTAAGCCATACTAATTTATACTCACTGATAGACCAGTTTAATGAACACATGAATAATTTATCTCTGTGGTTAAAAGCAAATAAAATACCGCTTAATTTAGACAAAACCAAATGTATACTTTTTAGAACAGCTCAGTGTAACAAATGCAAATTAACAAATCAAGTTCCACCATTATATATTGATCAAACAATTATTGAAAAAGTCTCATAGATGAAAAACTGTCACGGAAATCCCATATTGTCATGATCTCTGCAAAGGTTAGTAATACTCAATGGTTATTGACAAAGCGAAAGTATTATTTACCGGATAATGTATTGTTTATGATTTATAATTCACTCATTCTTTCATATTTGTCATATGGTAATATCGTGTGGGAAAATACAAGTCCTTCTAAGTTTAAACCCTTATTTTTTACTTCAGAAGCGTTGTCTACGATATTGTACATACTCTAATTATTTGGCCCATTCTAAATATTTATTTAGACAATTAAATGCCCTCAATATATATATAGCCTAGATAAATATCAAAATGCTTTGTTTGTATTCAAATGTATCAAAGGTAATGCACCTTCGTCTCTTGCCACTATGTTCCAAACTAACTCTAAAGTTCATGAATATAATACTCGATATAGTCTAAAGTTACACATCTGGAATATTTATAAACTGTACATGCAACAACAGTATGGAATTCTCTTCCACCTTCTGTCACACAATATGTTCAATTGAACTCCTTCAAGCAAAATCTTAAAATATATCTATTATCCCTTTAATTGGTTTTATTTCAATAGCTATTTTTAAATAAACTATAATTTTGTAAATTACCATAAGAGAGAGAGAGAGAGAGAGAGAAAGAGAGAGAAAGGAGAGGGGAGTGGTAGATGAATCCATGCGCACCTACTCTGTTATTTTGTTATGTTATGTTGTTATATCCGTGAAATTATTTAATTCATTTGGACGCAAGAATCAACAAGCTAAAACAAGCTTTCTCCAGGTGCCCCTTTTTTCCTTTTTCCTTTTCACAGCTTGTTTAACTTAACTTAACATACATGTAATGCTCATGATTTGTATATTTTTAACTGTCTGTACTATTTGTTCGTTTTTTAGTGAAATAAAGTCTTTTGAATTGAATCAAATTTGAATTTGACTTGAATGGAATTGAATTGAATTGAATTGAATTGATATTAAAATTAAATTCCTCTCTCTCTCTCTCTATCTCTTTCTCTCTCTCTATAAAGCAATAGATTCCCATCTCTCTCTCTCTCTTCCCTTTCCCCTCTCCCTTAATCTCCTCGCCCCATGTCTTCAATTGTCCGTTCCTTTTCTCTAGTTATCCAAGCATCTCGTTATGCCTTCTTTCAAGTGCAATGATATTTCTCTCTCTCTCTTCCTATCTATTAACTTTCCTCTTGTTTTTTTCGCTGTATCATATTATGTATTTTTGTTTATATTAATAATGTTCGTCTAATTAATTAATAATCAAGTGCAGTGAGTACATGTCATTATTATGCAAGCTTAATTGTTTTAAAGGAGGGGTCTACCTTATGAGTATATTGTCGAAAAAAATTGACTAAAAACTCGATAAAATGAGTCGCACAATCATGGAGGCCGCCTTTTGCGTCGGCCTTATGCCAAAAGGGCCTTAACTGTTAGCCTTCTCTCAGGGCAAATCCCCATTGTGCCAAGCCACAAAGCCCCCCCCCCCCCCCCCCCGTGCCAAATTTATAACGAGATAATCAGATTAACGCGATGGTACTAGCAAGCTTGCTCGCGTGTACAAAGCACTATAACAATAGAGTGCATGCATGGCAGTCTTATGGCAGGCTATGAGTTAACTAGCTGATTTGAGGGGTTATTGAGTTAGTAACATCACCTTGTAGATTTCAAAATTCTCTTTAAAATGATGTGCTTCACTTGTTGAAATTCGAATTATTTATGAAGATAATTATGAGTTTCAAAAGGCCCTTAACGCTATCGCATCTTTTTCCTTACGCCAAAAGGGCTTTAACCTACACGGCAATTCTTTGTATCAATGACAGATTATTCCGTTATTTCTATTTAATTCAATAAATATCAATAGAAACACCATTAAAAATACGATTAGTCTACAATAGATACAATGTACTTAAAATAATCGCTAAAAGTTTAAATCATGAATTTAGCTCATGATTTCTGAGTAAGATCTAAGTCAAATGTGGATACATGAAATGCGACTGACTCACGAAATACGCAGATGTCAATGTATGGGACTGTAATGAAAATAAACAACGAAAAAGGTGTCCTACATCAGTAAATGTACGATCTCTAACAAATTACTTAACCGAAAGCTGCATTATATTAATAACAATATTCAGATATCAAAAATACTTTTCTAACATTTTAGTCAATCAGTTTTATCAATTTTCGTGACCCAGTAGCCGTAGCAGGGGCTTTCTGGCAAACCGAAGGGGTCGCGAAACAAGAAAATGTCTTTATGCCAGAAGGGCGCTCACTACGCACGCGTACGATAACGGCAAGGTTAAGGCTGCCGTTTAGGTTACGGGCCTTTTGGCATAAAATTAATACGCTACATTCAATCCATATATGCCCCCCAACAAAATCTAACATGTTTTTTGCACATAGCATGAAAAGTTCTGAATATTTTAAAACAAATTTTACACATTTCATGTAAAACTTAATAAATTAACATATTTATCGAAATTACCACAAACTTTTGATTATAGCATAAGGCAGACGAAATTATTAAATTACGTCACATCACACCAGAGGAGGAACTTCGCCATGAATGAAAAGACTTTATCAGGACTTCAATCATTATTCTAGTAAAGAATGGTAAAATCCGGGTTTCATTTGCAAAGGAAGACATTATAGGAAAGTATTGAATTCGAAAATATGTAAAAACACAATACATAATGTACCTCCTTACAAGAAGAAATTGCGTATCGTGGCTGTGTTAATATATATAACAATACATAACATATATAATCAAACAATAAACAAACTTACTTTTATAAAGGCACGCAAAATGGACATTACCTCTGATACTCTTTCACAAGTTGTTTAACTATTTAAAACAATCAGAAAACTTTTAATTCTCACCTTTAGAGTACTTGTCCATCCTTGTTTACCGTGATCAGACATGATGCTAGTCGATCGCTGAAAACTCCAAGTTCTATTGTGTTGGAAAATCAACCAATATACACGGGACATGAGCCTTTTGATACGAGCCTGTCAGTGTCTTTCATGAATCACTGGTGAGACAAAATTGTATTTTATACGAAAGGAGTAGGTAGCCCGGTCGCGAATTGTTTTCTCTCCCAAACAGATTTACCTATGAGCGTAAAATCCTGCCTCCTGATTGGTTCAGAGGTATACCCATCATGAATATTCATGAGCTGAGCTCACAGAACTGTGGCTGAGCTGCAAATGCCTAGTATATGTATTACGCAAGCGCGTGGACTGCAGTTTCACTGGCCATTTTAGGGTGTACAAAATGTATGTGAGCTGTGGTGTGAGGGGATTTTTATTGGGGAAAGGGGGGGGGGGGTGTTTGTGTGTTTGTGTACATTTCTGGTTGTTCTGGTGCATGTTTGGTTTGTATAATTTTCCACATCTATTTTCTTCACTGCGGATTTTTTGACAAAGAGTTCACTTACAGTACACACACTAATATTCCAATTTCACACATAGGCTATACATACACACACTCTCTTTCTCTCTCTCTCTCTCTCTCTTTCTCTCTTTCTCTCTCTATCTTCCCCCCACCCTCCTCTCTCCCTCTCTCTCTCTCTCTAAACACATACCCACCCACTCTCGTGTATTTACAAACACTTAAGCAACAAATGCACACACACTAGTTAGCTGTCAAGAATATATACGATAGACATACACAATGAGTATGAATTATCTTATCAGGATGGTCCTTGAACACATGGGATGGTTGCGTGTGGGTCAAAGCGCCACTGTGTTGCTCTGGGCATGATATCCTGACATATCAGCGTTTCTGGTTCCTTTGTGGCAGAGGAACCTGGCCAAAGAAAACAAAGGACATAAAGTAATGCATACAGGCTCTACACATGTCAAAGACAAGCTTTTATTATTGATATGCATACATAGTGCACATTATGCTGATTTATCTCTTAACATGAGTATCTGACTGAGTCCTTTTTCAATCTTTTATATATCTTCAAACTTCTTTTCTCAAGAGCATCCAACTTAAATCAGAATCAAAACAATATTTAAAGGACTTCCATTTCTTTGCATTAATTTGAGCTTTCAACAATAAATACAATCAGCAGTTTCATAACCTTTGACCTACTTTCCTGAATTTAAGCATTACAATATCCCAATTTTAATTAAAACCTGAACTCTCACTATTTATTCTCAGATTCAGACGCCGCCATAATTGCTCATGTAAAAGTTACATCTTTGAACCAATCACTGCGCATACATGCAGTGTACGTACATACACAGCTAGCTAGCATAATAGCCACAGCTTTGACTTGTGTCACGCGCATGCGTAATACTACTAGTATCTTTGCAACTCAGTCATGAATATTCATGATGCGTATACCTGTGAACCAATCAGGATTTCTTGGGGGGGGGGCCCAAATTTGAAATTATGCGAGCCAAATATTGGTACGTAATGGTGACCAGCAGTGACGTAATGCAGGGGGATGTAGGGAGGGGCGAGTTTCCCCCTCCCTCCTCTGCAAAGCGCGGAAGCTATATATGACGTTTCATTAAAGTATTAGAGAAAGAAGACAATTCGTTGTACCGTTCTCGACTCTTAATCCTTCTCTTAATTCACCCCCCCCCCCCCCTCCGCGCACCGCGGAAGCTTTGACGTTTCATTAAACTATTATTGAAAGAAGACGATTCGTTATAGCGTTCTCGAAATTATCCTCGTTTGAATGCTATTTTCCCCTCCCGCGCGAAGCGCGGAAACTTTTACGTTTCATTGAAACATTGACGAAAGAAAACGATTCGTTGTACCGTTCTCGACTCTTAATCCTTCTCTTAATTCACCCCCCCCCCTCCGCGCAGCGCGGAAGCTTTGACGTTTCATTAATCTATTATTGAAAGAAGACGATTCGTTATAGCGTTCTCGAAAATTATCCTCGTTTGAATGCAATTTTCCCCTACGGCGTGAAGCGCGGAAACTTTACGTTTCATTCAAACATTGACGAAAGAAAACGATTCGTTGTACCGTTCTCGATTCTTAATCCTCGTCTTAATTCAGCCCCCCCCCCCCCCCCGTCTCGCGCGAAGCGCGGAAGCTTTTACGTTTCATTAAATCATTGGAGAAAGAAAACGATTCGTTGTATCGTTCTCGACTCTTAATCCTTGTCTTAATTCAGCCCCCCCCCTCCGCGAAGCGCGGAAGCTTTGACGTTTCATTAAATTATTAGAGATAGAAGACGATTCGTTGTACCGTTCTCTATACTCTTAATCCTTGTCTTAATTCAGTTACCCCCCCCCCCCTCCGCGAAGCGCGGACGCTTTGACGATTCATTAAATTATTAGAGATAGAAGACGATTCGTTGTACCGTTCTCTATTCTCTTAATTCTTGTCTGAATTTCAAAGATGTTTTTTGTCTGCTCCTTTTTCTCCCTACGTCCTCTTCCTTTCCTCTCCTCCGCGCCTGTGGTCAGATTTTGATACCTTGTCCGACCCGAGAAGCTCAGGGGTTTTAGGCATTTGATTACGGTAAGATGAACATATTTTTATACCTAGCTATTTTCCCCTCCCGCGCGAAGCGCGGAAACTTTTACGTTTCATTGAAACATTGACGAAAGAAAACGATTCGTTGTACCGTTCTCGACTCTTAATCCTTCTCTTAATTCACCCCCCCCCCCCTCCGCGCACCGCGGAAGCTTTGACGTTTCATTAATCTATTATTGAAAGAAGACGATTCGTTATAGCTTTCTCGAAAATTATCCTCGTTTGAATGCAATTTTCCCCTCCCGCGTGAAGCGCGGAAACTTTACGTTTCATTCAAACATTGACGAAAGAAAACGATTCGTTGTACCGTTCTCGATTCTTAATCCTCGTCATAATTCAGCCCCCCCCCCCCGTCTCGCGCGAAGCGCGGAAGCTTTTACGTTTCATTAAATCATTGGAGAAAGAAAACGATTCGTTGTATCGTTCTCGACTCTTAATCCTTGTCTTAATTCAGCCCCCCCCCCCCTCCGCGAAGCGCGGAAGCTTTGACGTTTCATTAAATTATTAGAGATAGAAGACGATTCGTTGTACCGTTCTCTATACTCTTAATCCTTGTCTTAATTCAGTTACCCCCCCCCCCCCCCTCCGCGAAGCGCGGACGCTTTGACGATTCATTAAATTATTAGAGATAGAAGACGATTCGTTGATACCTTGTCCGACCCGAGAAGCTCAGGGGTTTTAGGCATTTGATTACGGTCAGATGAACATATTTTTATACCTAGCTATTTTCCCCTCCCGCGCGAAGCGCGGAAACTTTTACGTTTCATTGAAACATTGACGAAAGAAAACGATTCGTTGTACCGTTCTCGACTCTTAATCCTTCTCTTAATTCACCCCCCCCCCCCCTCCGCGCAGCGCGGACGCTTTGACGATTCATTAAATTATTAGAGATAGAAGACGATTCGTTGTACCGTTCTCTATTCTCTTAATTCTTGTCTGAATTTCAAAGATGTTTTTTGTCTGCTCCGATTCATTAAATTATTAGAGATAGAAGACGATTCGTTGATACCTTGTCCGACCCGAGAAGCTCAGGGGTTTTAGGCATTTGATTACGGTCAGATGAACATATTTTTATACCTAGCTATTTTCCCCTCCCGCGCGAAGCGCGGAAACTTTTACGTTTCATTGAAACATTGACGAAAGAAAACGATTCGTTGTACCGTTCTCTATACTCTTAATCCTTGTCTTAATTCAGTTACCCCCCCCCCCTCCGCGAAGCGCGGACGCTTTGACGATTCATTAAATTATTAGAGATAGAAGACGATTCGTTGTACCGTTCTCTATTCTCTTTATTCTTGTCTGAATTTCAAAGATGTTTTTTGTCTGCTCCTTTTTCTCCCTACGTCCTCTTCCTTTCCTCTCCTCCGCGCCTGTGGTCAGATTTTGATACCTTGTCCGACCCGAGAAGCTCAGGGGTTTTAGGCATTTGATTACGGTCAGATGAACATATTTTTATACCTTATTTGTGACACTGGCAGGACACTAATTGGCGTGAGGACCAGCGGGCGAAGCCCCCAGAAAACAGGGGTTTTAGGCATTACATTTCCGTCAGATTAGCATCCAGGGGAGTCTAGGGCCCTAGGCGGGGTGCAAGGGACGGAACCCCGGAAGCTCAGGGTTTTTAGGCGTTTAATTTCGGTCAGATGAGCAGCTAGTTAACTATTCTTTCTTTCTTGCTCTCTTTATTTCTATTTCTCTTTACTATACCTTTTCAAAAAAAAGTGGAGGGGGAGGGGGGGGGAGCTCGAGGCTTGCGATTCCAGCCGATCCCCGGGCCCTAACTTTTCTCAAGAATCATATTTCTTGCCTGGCTGTAAATTTAGGAATTTGTCATTTTCCAACAAACGCATACAAAAGTATAATTTACTAAAACTGAGAAAAAAATCTCGGAAAGAATTCAGCATTATTTGTAAGCCACCGTTATGGAATTAGAAATAAACCACGTTTGAATTTGAATTCCCCCAAGCCCCCCCCCCCCCCTATCAGTACGCTAGTGCCCCCCCCCCCCTTTTCTTCTTTCTCTTTTTTATTCTTTCCCTTTCTCTCCTCCTTAACGTTTGCCGAGGGGGGGTGGGGGGGGGGCAAGGGCCTTTCGGTCCCCACCCCGATCCACACGTTGTTGGCGGGATTAACCGGAACTGATCTCCCGTTCTTTTCACCCTTTTCTTTTCTTCTTCCTCTTTTTCGTTCCCTTTTAGCTCTCCTCTTTCCCTTTTTCTTCTTTCTCTCTTTGTTATAGCGGGGGCGGGGAGGTAAGGGCCTTTTGCCCCTCCTCGATCCACCGGCGGGAAAATTGCAAATGATATCCCCTTTCTTTTCTTTTCTTCTTTTTCCTTCCCTTTATCTCCTCTTACCCTTTCCCTTTCCTTCCTTCTCTCTTTTTTTTATTGGAGGAGGGGGGGGGTGCAACAGCCTGGGATGCAAGGCCCTTTCGCCCCCCCCCCCCCTGATCTCCTTCTTCACCCGTTTCTTTTCTTCTTCCTCTTCTTTCTTCTGGCGCTACAGCTCTTACAAAAACAAAATGCAAAAATATCCAAAAAGAGAGGACTGCAATGGGGAACTTTGATTTAAGCTACGCGACCATTATTCTCTCAATTCCTGTCACATTGTATCTCATAACCATGAGAATTGCCATGCTATTGTATACGTTATTTCGTTACACGAACACACACAAACACACGCACACACACACACAAGATCATAACCTGCACGAGTCTACAAGGTGTGAGAAAACTCTGATTCAGGAAAGAATGCAAGGGTGAAAGTAAAAGCGAAAAAAGTGGACACTCTCACATGGCTTCCATGGATGCCGTCTTTGTTCTCTTGTTGCCTTCTTCTTACTCCTTGACCGTTCGCGCATATTTTTTTTTTACAAAACTGTTTAGCCATATATAGTACATGTGCAAGCACGTATACCCAGGGAAGAGAAGGTATTAGAAAAGGGAAAACAAAAAATACATACGGAGAGTGCAGAGGATATGGAGAAAGAAAGTCAAAGAAATACATAAGAAATACATAACGGAAGGGCTTTTAGGCACTAAATTACGCATCTAGGGACCCGCCTTAGGCCCCTTGGTTGAGTCCAGAGGGCAGAGCCCCCGAAAGCTCAAGGACTTTAGGCATTTAATTACGGCCAGATGAGCAAACAGGGCCCGCCTTAGGGCCCTTGGTGGGTTCCAGGGGGTAGAGCCCCCGGGAGCTCATGGAAAAATACTGCCATTTTAGCAATACTTGTAAATCACTGGTATCAAATTAAAAATAACCCATGTTTAAATTGTATTGGGGGGGGGTTACTGCCCCCCCCCCCCCATCAGTACGCCAGTGAAAGAGGCGGAGGTGACGGAAGGGACTACCCCCATAAAGCTGTATGATAAGTCTTATATGTAAACCCCTCACAGGTTTTTGAAGTTTTGTTGTGTTACAAAATTACAATCTTTAGCAAAACTACAGCATAAAAACAAGCAATATACTTTTTTCACGCTTCACTTTTACTTTGCCGATATCTAGTGTGCAGTCCGAAGGGTTGTAAATATTTACTAGGTAAATTTTAGTTTGACTGAGCAGGAAGGGACTTCTTAAAAGAACAAGCTGAATCTTCATTTTTGGAACACTGATCTATTTCTATAACTTTTAATCTTGTTAACATACAGTGTAATTTGTACATACGTGATACCAACAGAATACATATTTTCTTCAATATTTACTTGTATATTTTTAGGATATTATGCGAAGGTGCGTAGCGACCGAGCGAGAAGATTTTAGCATTTCTATTAGTCTAAACGCTGTACTCTTGGGCCCACCAGAGCCTTAAAGCGTGTTGCAGTCTTTAGTCAGTATTTGCTATACATTTTGTTGGTGTGCACTTTTTCAAATTATCCATGGGGGACGATCCCCCCCAGAAAATTGAAGGAAGACGTGTACCCCGTCCTTCCACCTATTGTGTGTTTTGCTCAAAAAACTATCCACAAAAAGGACTATGTATGCCCCTTTTGTGAAGCGACCTATCAATATTAATGTTCACATATCAGTCCCTTTTTGGATTGCCCTCCTCCCGCCCCCCCCCCCCCAAGAAAAATATTATCACATTGTTACATGTGTGCACAATATAGATTGATGTGTCAACCTTACGAAAGTGGTGTTTTCATAATGATTATTGACCTCCTTTAAATTTATATTTATATGGAAGACTTAAGAAGACAACTGTTTACAGTCCAACTAAGGGTGTAGAGCAGTGGCGGATCCAGGGGGGGGGCCGGGGGGCCCGGCCCCCCCCCCCCCCTTGAGAAAAAAAATGTAAAATCACGTGATTTTTACCTTTTTTTTGGGGGGGGGGTGCAAATTGAAATTTTTTTGAGGATCAAAAAAAAAAATGTGCTCACTACCCCCCCCCCCCCCCCCCCCCCACTGAGCGACTTTTCGGCCGGCGCGATTTTCAAATTTTCGGGAGCAAAAAAATAATAAGTTGGGCCCCCTCCCCTAAGAAATCCTGGATCCGCGCCTGGTGTAGAGCATATCGTGTAGACTAAAATGTGCAATGTTGTTCAGTTTCTTAATTCTTTGTTTAAAAAACTTGCTTGCTGTCAATAGTGTATACATTTTTTATACGTTTCAAATGTCTAGTCCGGTTAAAAATAGCACGTAATGATTTCATTATTTGACACGTACTTCACATTGATTTATCTTATCGATAAGCGAAACGATTTGCTTTAGTATCATATAACAAATATAACAGTAATGACAAGTATGGTTTTCCTGAAAATTGCATCATACAATGTATATTCATCGTTATGGAAAATGTTGTATAATATATAATACAACAATGGGCATTAACATTTTCCAGACCATTGATTTAATTACGCTTAATATTGAAGCTGTTGCCCTTTGTATATACATAAACTTGAAATAATAAGTAGCCTTGAAAGTGTCGCAATAAATCATGTGTGAGTGAGCTTGAAGTTTAATGGTGTAGGTTTGTTTGAAACTGTATAGCCTTTACTCTGGTTTTAATGAGATATATCTCCAATCAAATCAAATCAAACTGAGTGATGTTATCGTACAACTAAACAATATCAATCTTCTGTTCTGCTAAATAGGCCTGGGAAACTTGAAAATTGCATTACAGTGTGAATTCATTGTCAGTGAAAATGTAATACAATACACAACAATGGGCAAATAATTGTTTCCAGACCAATGATTTAAGTAAGAAGAACTTGCATTTTATATTGAAACTGTTGCCGTTGTATATACATCAGGCGCGGATCCAGGATTTCTTAGGGGGGGGGGGCAAAATTTGAAATTATGCGAGCCAAATATTGGTTCGTAATGGTGACCAGCAGTGACGTAATTGGGGTGGGTGGGTGCAGGGAGGGCGAGTTTCCCCCTCCCTCCTCCGCGAAACGCGGAAGCTTTGACATTTCAATAAATTATTAGAGAAAGAAGACGATTTGTTGTACCGTTCCCCAAAAAAATAATCCTCGTCTGAATTGAGTTTTCCCCCTCCCGCGCTAAGCGGAAGCTTACGTTTCATTAAATCATTAGAGAAAGAAGACGATTTGTTGTGTCGTTGTGTCGTTAGTTTGACTGAGCAGGAAGGGACTTCTTAAAAGAACAAGCTGAATCTTCATTTTTGGAACACTGATCTATTTCTATAACTTTTAATCTTGTTAACATACAGTGTAATTTGTACATACGTGATACCAACAGAATACATATTTTCTTCAATATTTACTTGTATATTTTTAGGATATTATGCGAAGGTGCGTAGCGACCGAGCGAGAAGATTTTAGCATTTCTATTAGTCTAAACGCTGTACTCTTGGGCCCACCAGAGCCTTAAAGCGTGTTGCAGTCTTTAGTCAGTATTTGCTATACATTTTGTTGGTGTGCACTTTTTCAAATTATCCATGGGGGACGATCCCCCTCAGAAAATTGAAGGAAGACGTGTACCCCGTCCTTCCACCTATTGTGTGTTTTGCTCAAAAAACTATCCACAAAAAAGGACTATGTATGCCCCTTTTGTGAAGCGACCTATCAATATTAATGTTCACATATCAGTCCCTTTTTGGATTGCCCTCCTCCCGCCCCCCCCCCCCCCCCAAGAAAAAATATTATCACATTGTTACATGTGTGCACAATATAGATTGATGTGTCAACCTTACGAAAGTGGTGTTTTCATAATGATTATTGACCTCCTTTAAATTTATATTTATATGGAAGACTTAAGAAGACAACTGTTTACAGTCCAACTAAGGGTGTAGAGCAGTGGCGGATCCAGGGGGGGGACCGGGGGGCCCGGCCCCCCCCCCCTTGAGAAAAAAAAATGTAAAATCACGTGATTTTTACCTTTTTTTGGGGGGGGGGGTGCAAATTGAAATTTTTTTGAGGATCAAAAAAAAAAATGTGCTCACTACCCCCCCCCCCCCCCCCCCCCCCACTGAGCGACTTTTCGGCCGGCGCGATTTTCAAATTTTCGGGAGCAAAAAAATAATAAGTTGGGCCCCCTCCCCTAAGAAATCCTGGATCCGCGCCTGGTGTAGAGCATATCGTGTAGACTAAAATGTGCAATGTTGTTCAGTTTCTTAATTCTTTGTTTAAAAAACTTGCTTGCTGTCAATAGTGTATACATTTTTTATACGTTTCAAATGTCTAGTCCGGTTAAAAATAGCACGTAATGATTTCATTATTTGACACGTACTTCACATTGATTTATCTTATCGATAAGCGAAACGATTTGCTTTAGTATCATATAACAAATATAACAGTAATGACAAGTATGGTTTTCCTGAAAATTGCATCATACAATGTATATTCATCGTTATGGAAAATGTTGTATAATATATAATATACAACAATGGGCATTAACATTTTCCAGACCATTGATTTAATTACGCTTAATATTGAAGCTGTTGCCCTTTGTATATACATGAACTTGAAATAATAAGTAGCCTTGAAAGTGTCGCAATAAATCATGTGTGAGTGAGCTTGAAGTTTAATGGTGTAGGTTTGTTTGAAACTGTATAGCCTTTACTCTGGTTTTAATGAGATATATCTCCAATCAAATCAAATCAAACTGAGTGATGTTATCGTACAACTAAACAATATCAATCTTCTGTTCTGCTAAATAGGCCTGGGAAACTTGAAAATTGCATTACAGTGTGAATTCATTGTCAGTGAAAATGTAATACAATACACAACAATGGGCAAATAATTGTTTCCAGACCAATGATTTAAGTAAGAAGAACTTGCATTTTATATTGAAACTGTTGCCGTTGTATATACATCAGGCGCGGATCCAGGATTTCTTAGGGGGGGGGGGCAAAATTTGAAATTATGCGAGCCAAATATTGGTTCGTAATGGTGACCAGCAGTGACGTAATTGGGGTGGGTGGGTGCAGGGAGGGGCGAGTTTCCCCCTCCCTCCTCCGCGAAACGCGGAAGCTTTGACATTTCAATAAATTATTAGAGAAAGAAGACGATTTGTTGTACCGTTCCCCAAAAAAATAATCCTCGTCTGAATTGAGTTTTCCCCCTCCCGCGCTAAGCGGAAGCTTACGTTTCATTAAATCATTAGAGAAAGAAGACGATTTGTTGTGTCGTTGTGTCGTTAGTTTGACTGAGCAGGAAGGGACTTCTTAAAAGAACAAGCTGAATCTTCATTTTTGGAACACTGATCTATTTCTATAACTTTTAATCTTGTTAACATACAGTGTAATTTGTACATACGTGATACCAACAGAATACATATTTTCTTCAATATTTACTTGTATATTTTTAGGATATTATGCGAAGGTGCGTAGCGACCGAGCGAGAAGATTTTAGCATTTCTATTAGTCTAAACGCTGTACTCTTGGGCCCACCAGAGCCTTAAAGCGTGTTGCAGTCTTTAGTCAGTATTTGCTATACATTTTGTTGGTGTGCACTTTTTCAAATTATCCATGGGGGACGATCCCCCTCAGAAAATTGAAGGAAGACGTGTACCCCGTCCTTCCACCTATTGTGTGTTTTGCTCAAAAAACTATCCACAAAAAAGGACTATGTATGCCCCTTTTGTGAAGCGACCTATCAATATTAATGTTCACATATCAGTCCCTTTTTGGATTGCCCTCCTCCCGCCCCCCCCCCCAAGAAAAAATATTATCACATTGTTACATGTGTGCACAATATAGATTGATGTGTCAACCTTACGAAAGTGGTGTTTTCATAATGATTATTGACCTCCTTTAAATTTATATTTATATGGAAGACTTAAGAAGACAACTGTTTACAGTCCAACTAAGGGTGTAGAGCAGTGGCGGATCCAGGGGGGGGGGGGACCGGGGGGCCCGGCCCCCCCCCCCCCTTGAGAAAAAAAAATGTAAAATCACGTGATTTTTACCTTTTTTTGGGGGGGGGGTGCAAATTGAAATTTTTTTGAGGATCAAAAAAAAAATGTGCTCACTACCCCCCCCCCCCCCCCCCCCCCCCCCCCCCCCCCTGAGCGACTTTTCGGCCGGCGCGATTTTCAAATTTTCGGGAGCAAAAAAAAAATAAGTTGGGCCCCCTCCCCTAAGAAATCCTGGATCCGCGCCTGGTGTAGAGCATATCGTGTAGACTAAAATGTGCAATGTTGTTCAGTTTCTTAATTCTTTGTTTAAAAAACTTGCTTGCTGTCAATAGTGTATACATTTTTTATACGTTTCAAATGTCTAGTCCGGTTAAAAATAGCACGTAATGATTTCATTATTTGACACGTACTTCACATTGATTTATCTTATCGATAAGCGAAACGATTTGCTTTAGTATCATATAACAAATATAACAGTAATGACAAGTATGGTTTTCCTGAAAATTGCATCATACAATGTATATTCATCGTTATGGAAAATGTTGTATAATATATAATATACAACAATGGGCATTAACATTTTCCAGACCATTGATTTAATTACGCTTAATATTGAAGCTGTTGCCCTTTGTATATACATGAACTTGAAATAATAAGTAGCCTTGAAAGTGTCGCAATAAATCATGTGTGAGTGAGCTTGAAGTTTAATGGTGTAGGTTTGTTTGAAACTGTATAGCCTTTACTCTGGTTTTAATGAGATATATCTCCAATCAAATCAAATCAAACTGAGTGATGTTATCGTACAACTAAACAATATCAATCTTCTGTTCTGCTAAATAGGCCTGGGAAACTTGAAAATTGCATTACAGTGTGAATTCATTGTCAGTGAAAATGTAATACAATACACAACAATGGGCAAATAATTGTTTCCAGACCAATGATTTAAGTAAGAAGAACTTGCATTTTATATTGAAACTGTTGCCGTTGTATATACATCAGGCGCGGATCCAGGATTTCTTAGGGGGGGGGGCAAAATTTGAAATTATGCGAGCCAAATATTGGTTCGTAATGGTGACCAGCAGTGACGTAATTGGGGTGGGTGGGTGCAGGGAAGGGCGAGTTTCCCCCTCCCTCTTCCGCGAAACGCGGAAGCTTTGACATTTCAATAAATTATTAGAGAAAGAAGACGATTTGTTGTACCGTTCCCCAAAAATTAATCCTCGTCTGAATTGAGTTTTCCCCCTCCCGCGCTAAGCGGAAGCTTACGTTTCATTAAATCATTAGAGAAAGAAGACGATTTGTTGTGTCGTTATCCCCTTTTTTTCTTTTCTTCTTCCACTTTTTTCCTTTCTTGTATCTCCTCTTTTCCTTTTTTTCTTTCCCTTTCCTTCCTTCTCTTTTATTTTTTGATTGGGGGGGGGGGGGGCAACAGCCTGGGAGGCAAGTCCTTTTGCCCCCCCCCCCCGATCTACTTCTTCCCTCTTTTCTTTTCTTCTTCCTCTTCTTTTTTTCCCTTTCTCTCCTCTTTCCCTTTCCCTTCTTTCCTTCTTTCTCTCTCCTTTTTTTTTTGCGGGGGGGGGGGGGCAAGGGCCGCTCGGCCCCCCCCCCTGGATCCGCGCCTGCAGGAGGCAGGATTTTACGCTCATAGGTAAACCTGTTTGGGAAGAAAAAAAATCGCAGCCCGGTCCGATGAAAATGCAGAAAATGAACCAAGGAATTCTGATAACCAGTAGAGGGCGTACTTCCGATGGCATCTCAGGCAGGATCGAAGTGCATCCATTTTTATGAAGCCCGCTGCGCATATTATTGCTGTGATTGACAAAGATATTGTCATATATTTATTAGATTTAAAAATTATAACAAGTAACGTCTTCTTGGTCAGCGTTCTAAACTGGCTAGCTTTCTCTAAATCGCGAGTTTATTGGTCACATTTAATCGAAAAGAAAGATAACAAATCGGTTTCAAATCGAACGCATGCAGCCTTTCGATCATGAGTCCGACTTCATAACGACAAGCAACCGATCGGACCTTTCTCCGACGAAAAAGCCAATAATACCAGGACTTTCAATAATTGTTTAACTATCGTATTAACTATTTGCCTATTAAGAATATCATGGTGGAGGGTGTTAGAGTTAGTCACACTAATCGCCCCGAAGCTGCAGACACTCCCCACATAAACAATGCTATATAAATGAGGCATAAAAGTAGTATCCACCTCGTCCCCTCCCCCTCCCCCTTTCACCAAAGCACCAAATCAATTTGCTGTAAAACATTGTTATATACACAAACAAGTACCAAAAATATATATTGGCCAAATGGCATAATACATAGATTCAAACAAATGTTTGGTAAAATTTGTCTTTCAAACTACAAACGACAATGTACTTTAAAATGTATAATAGTGTTTTGTAGAACAGTTTTAACGAGACGGTCACTTTACATGTTTCCTATATTTGCATTACAAAGGCCTTCATTGAGGAAAAAATCATCTGTTTATGTACAAAACAGAAAATGGCCTGCACAAATATACTGAAGGAATTTTCGTTAACAATGACATTCCTTTGAGAAATATAGACAAATAGACAATAAAAGGTATATTTACATAGCGCAGCTACTCTACAACTATCGTCCACTGCAAGTGTGATTAACCCATATGTAGCTAAGTCGCCATAAGTGAGGGGCTAAAGCATTGAAGGAATTCAATCAAGGAATTTCGTGCTACCGGTACCAAACTATTTCACCTGGGTGAAGAGAAAATGTTGATTCGTATCTTGCATAAGAAAAGTTATTACCGCGGCGGGACTCGAACCGCTGACCATATGTGATCCACTTGACCACGCCAAATCATAGATCAGCAAGTTTGTCCCATTTTGACTTTATACTAGTACATTGAGTATTTGATTTACATTATAGAACTGAAAACGGACACATCAATTATGTTATTGATTATATTCATCATTTTTCAAATTAAAAGAATAATATAGAATCCTCATCATCTATAAGGGAGTTTACAGATATAATCTGCGCATGGGCGGATAAAGGTCATTTGTACCAAAAAGGTAAACCCACAGAGATGAATACTGGATATGCGGTCATGAAAGTTATGTAACATTATTCATTTATGCACCAACGGTACATTCTATGATACGCAGGTAGAAGTATTCTTTTCAAGAGGGCAAATGCATGAAGCACATCTAGGACTTTGGCAGTTATTATTCTAATATGCTCAAAGTGGAACTTCTCCATGTGTAAAAGATATGTGGATATTTGGGGTCATTTTGTACCATGTGCTATCTGTAAACTCCCTTATTGCCCAGTTCTCAGTTGCCTGTAGATCTTCCTGTGATTGTTTTGTAAGTCTCATAAGCAATGATGGCTGCGTGAAGAGGAAACAGGTACACGAGAGGGTCAAATATCTCCCTCAAGAACTTCCCCATAGGTTGCCCATAGTATATTCTGAACTCGTATCCTTCCGTGGTGTTAATACCAACAACTCCGATGAACCATATTACTCCATTCACAATCACCACGTATATCAGGCAGACTTTTGTCCACTTCA
Source organism: Strongylocentrotus purpuratus (assembly GCF_000002235.5). NCBI lineage: Eukaryota > Metazoa > Echinodermata > Echinoidea > Camarodonta > Strongylocentrotidae > Strongylocentrotus > Strongylocentrotus purpuratus. The sequence continues at coordinate 12,064,890 of NW_022145598.1, forward strand.
CCACCGCAGGACCCCTCAGCACCTGTCGCTGGACCACAAGTAAGAACCTGGTAGTGACCCAGAGATGGGATATAACAAACAATCCATAAACAATGCTGTAGGAAGCTAGGACGATTTCATCAGGTGAAAGATGGGGAGTGTAGGTAATTACAGCAATGGAACATCCGATTCTGAAAAGGCTCAGCAGAAAGGATGAAGTGCAGCTTACAATTAGGATGATCTCGTGCCCTTGCAATGTCTCGTAGTGTTGGGGTAAGTGATCTTTCACCGGAAGGATTCTAGATGATCTCGTCAAGAAGGACTGGTAGAAGATAAGTCCAATTAGAGGATTCACACAAGCGATCTCCAAACACCAGTCCATGTACAGTGTGGATTGTACGGTGACGCGTGGTAGGATTACGGTCACTGCTATAAGAATTACACCAAAAATGAACGAGGAAAATAGCATCAATACTAAGGGCAGTGAAGAATGGCGCCTGCTTGGTTCAATCTGATGTAGCCCTTCGGGATCATGAGTTTGTTGAACATACCCCTTGTCGATTTTTCTCGTCATGGACCGCAAGTCCCTTGTCCAAGACTTCCAGATAGTCCAAGAGGGTGAGACCTGGCCTTTAAAGAATGGAACAAATTTAGCTTTTCCGGCACCCACGTGCAGGAATCGGTGAGGAATAACCGACTTCCACATCTCCCAGATAATACCAGCACCGATGATCCCACACTCCGCGTCGATCTTCGACATAATCTTGTTGTGTTTGTACAAGAAACGTTCCAATGATCCAGACAGTTCACACGGGTCGTGAGCTTCATTCAGAGAATCACTTAGGGGAACCACTATCTTGATGGCCGCGACCCAAAAACAAAAAGCAAGTATGATTCCAAAAAATCGATTGGGAACCGCTTCATCGAGAAATGCAGCACCATGATAAGTGTTAAAGAAAATCAAAGTACAGACGATGAGTGTAATGAAACTTAAATGAAGCATAAGTCTGACTATTGTAGAGGTTTGCACCATGCTGGTTAGTTCTACATCCTCTAAACATTTGACGACACGTAGCAGTTGCATGGGGATGTTCAAAAGCGATACAACACCCAAGATATTGAAGACAACTAGAAGTGATCTATCTGGCTCTGTAAACAATTTATTATGATGGTGATCTTTTGAAACGCTTGGAGCTGATTCTTCACTTTCTGCTGATAGGCCTACAGTTCCTATGTTTCGGCTGACCATGTCTTGCTTGTCGGCAAGTGTGCTGAGATCTGTCAAAGACGTAGATGGATTCAAAATACTTCTTCTTGAACATGATGGCTCAGAATCATCTTCATATCGTGCCCATACTGGCAAAGCATCTTCTGGTATCCGCAAACAAGGCATACTGTCCCTGTGTTCATCCTGTGATACTTCTGTTTGATCCCGGGCCAGTGTTGTATTCTTACATTTGTCATCATCAGCACATTCGTTCTCAAAACACTTATCACTCGACGATATCCCTAGCGTCTCGGCGCAATGTTTGCATTGCAATGGCCAGAACACTTTCTGATCCTGATGGAACTGTTTTCTCTTAAGAACAAACGCGATGGCATGAAGTTGAACAAAGTACATGAGAGTGATGAGAAAGCAACGCGTTATGATGAAAGACAATTCCAATCTCGCCAAAGATCTGAATTTTGAAGTTGGTGGTATATATGGGAATATGGCACAGCACAGTCCAGCACTGGAAAGGAGACAGCACAGAAGGGTGGACCCATAGTGAGACCTCTCCATGATGTGAATTCCGTTGTCAGACTGTACTGTCTTCGCTCAATCAACCGATTTAAATGTAAACCTAATAACTTTTGACTTCGTTCGCTCTCGTACAGGCTGTGAGCGGTAAGAATTCCTTATTTGAACTGGGTTATGGCGCATGCGCCTGGGTGCATTTGGCGGGGACGGGGGGGGGGGGTACATGCCCCCTCCCTCCCCCACCCCCGAATTCGACTGCGGTAGGGGGGCACAAAATAAGCCCCCTGTGATTATCTTCAGTATATTATTATTCTAAGAAGTAGTAAAATCTACATTTTACGTGCCGTTTAATGTTCAAAATGAACGCAAAAAGCATCATCAAAATAAACGATCCTTTACTTTTTTCCTGTCATCATCAGGTTATTATTATCATTGTTATTAGTATCATTATTATCATCTTTATTATAATTACAATTATAATTATTATAATTATTATTATTATTATTATAATTATCATTATTATTATTATTAATATTATAACTATAATTATTTCATTTTATGCTGCTTGGTACAGTAATTCAGGGTACAACAATGTTTCCCCTCCACATGTTAAAAATGATTTCCGCCCATACATACGCCACTACTATACATTTACGTCATAGGAAATTAAGAAGCAAAGGTGTTTCGGTACCATATATTGAAATACAACTTTCAGTTTCAAATGTTTTATAACACAATAAATTGAAAGTACAAGTACCATTACCGTGCAATAATGACAGATGTGATTATCAATGTATTATAGAAGAAATAACTAACCGATGATTAATCAGAGTTTTGCTCCCACATTACTATAAGCTTAATGGGCAAATTGCTTGTAGTTTTCAACATGGTATTAAGTAGATTATCCCAGAAGCCTGTCTTAGAACTGTCATCTCAGCCAAACATATGATATGTTGATCTGTAAAGTTACTTTAAAAGCTCGACCAATGTACGCATCATGGTTGGCCGGGACGATACATCCCCAGCGGTGGACCAGCGAAGCATAGACGCACAAAGTTTCCAAGCTATATAGGAACTATTTTGACTCGACTGCTTCGACTCGACTGATCAAACTAAAGAAACCAGACTTGGTGTAAATACTCACATTTGACTGATCGCCAAAAATCTAAACAAACAGATCAACAACAACACAAGAAGGTTAACAGCCTTACCGAAGCCGTCGAGTGTAGCTCCCAGGGCGCACCCACCAGAACTCCCTAAAATCATGACCATTTTCACACCATCCAGCATACATTGTCAAAATAAAGGAGTATGCCTGTAGGCTTAATTGAAAATATAACAACAACAAAAGAACCCCCCCCCCCACACACACACACACAAAAATAAGCTATACATTCATCATTATTATTCATTATTATTCATCATTATTCTCCTCTTCTACATCCTCCTCCTATTTTCTTCTTCTCCTTCTTCTTTTTCTGCTTGTACACATAATCATTTCAATCATCAGTTTAATGTAGCTTCTATTATTATTATAATCTTTAAAAGTTTTTTTTTTCTTTTTTTTTTCTTATCTGTCTGTGAATATTATTATTTTAACTTTATGATTTTGTACATGTCTGTCGGGGACCCCACTGGAAATAAAGTCTCGAGCTTTCATGGGTTATCCTGTTCAAGCTGATTTAATGTTGATCTGTTATGTTTGTATAATGTTGTATGTTGGAAGCTTGACGTATACAAATCAATCAATCATATATTGAAAAATAAAAACGGAATTTAGGGACGCATTCAAATTTGCGTTATATTTATCCAAAGCCTATGGAGAACTTTTCGTCTAAAAAGATGAGATATGCTTATATGGTTGTACATTAAATTCTCTATAGGAGGAAGTTATATAGATACATGTTGAGGGCTTCACGGAAGGGGGGGGGGGGCGGTCGTTCACAATGGATCCTCACTCAGTTTCAACAATATAGTCACTTCCGTATTTTGAAATACATGTACTATTGCCAAGATCATAAAACCTGTAATTTACATAGTCTGAGAATGTAACAAGAAAATCCACTTTACACTGCATCTGTTACTGAATACTCATATAACATTGGCTGCCGTTGAGTGCAATAGCAGATATACCACGAAAGGAAGCCAATAGTATTATTAGTAAACATACTCAATTAAACTAGAGTGAAAATTAAAAGCAATTAATCCATGGCAATTTTTTAATCCAACAGTCTTAAAGCAACATTTGGCAAGCCAAAATGAAAGATGATTCAAGTTTTGAATATAAACATTAAATGAGCGCCATTATGATTTTGAGCAGCTAAGGAAATCACCCTCCGCGTGCAATATGGTAACGATATTGGAACTTTATCAGTTAATTAAGTGACATATTGCACAGAGGAAAAGCATTATGCCAACAATATCGAACTAGACCAAAGAAAGGGAATCTAATACATGATTTTATTATGTGGGAAAAAAGCCTCGTAGGTGTTCAAGACATAATAACGAACATTATTAAGAAGGAAATGCCAAAAATATTACTGATCAATTTATATACAGGTACTTAATACATTCGGATCATAATAGGTATCTGCATGGATAATCTTTTTGCCGAAATCAAATGCTGAATATGAATTCTAGGTATATATACCTCTTATCACCATGCGCCCTCCCCCCAACCCCCCCCCCCTCCCCCAAAATCAACAACAACAACAGAAACAAAAAACACATTAAATTATAATTAAAGTTTTAGATGAATGAATAGAAAAAAAGAATCCTATCCCCGTCTCTCTCTCTCTCTCTCTCTACCTCCCACTCTTTCTGCATGTCACCATCTTCATGTCTCCCCCCCCCCCCCTCTCTCTCTCTCTCTCTCTCTCCCATAAACTCCTGGCATCTCCTGTCAGGCCATGACCATCATGAACAGCTTCGTCAACGACATCTTCGAGCATATTGTCGGTGTAGCAATCATGTGGCAATTACTCTTTCTGCATCTCTCCCTTTTCATATCTCTGCTCCTCTCCTCTCCCCGTCTTTCTGCATTTCTCCCCTTTCATCTTTCTTTCCTACTTTATCTGCAACTCTCCCTTTTCACATTTGTGCTCCTCCCCTCTCTTTCTCTTTTCTCTCACTCTTCCTGTATATATCCCTCTCCATGTCTCTCTCCCATTCTTTTTGCATCCCTCCTTCATATCTCTCCCTCTCTCTGCATCTCCCCCTTTTCATTTATCTGCCCCTCTTCTCCCTCTCTCTGCTCCTCTCCGCTCTCTCTCTCTCTCTCCCCCCCCCCCCACTCTCTCTCTCTCTCTCTTTCTTTCACTCTCTCTCTCCCTCTCTCCCTTTCCATTTATCTGCCCCTCTTCTCTCTCTACACACATTCTCACTTTCTCCCTCACTCCATCTTTCTCAATCAATTCTGCCTGTCATGCATTCTACCAGGAAATGAAACCTTGGATAATAAAAACATGAATCCTTACCATATCGAAAGTGATCCATAATTCACATTTCTTACAAAGCACATTAAAAAACTTGTACGACATGTAGGCCTACCAAGGTTTGGCCCTACTCCAAATATCTGACATTACAAATATTGTCTTGGATAAAAAGATTTATCAAGGATGATCGCTAACAATGTCAGTTTTGACCATCTAATCACTCGAGTATTAAGCTACAATTGAAATAATGTCTTTTTAAACACTAGTGCACTTTATGTAAGTTTTGAATGTATCCAATGATATGTTAAAGGGCATTTCAACGTTGTAATAAGTTCAGTTTTCTGAAAAATTAGATAATGAAATAACTTAATAAGAAAGGGTGTAACATTCTGAAATCAATTAATTTTGCAAATCCGATTGGAAATTTGGTCAGTGGATCGTAATGTATTCATGGTCAACTCTCCAATTTGTTTTTTTACTAAGATATCATAAATTATCTTCTCATAAATCCTGAGTTGTCCAGCACTACATCACAGTGGCATTTTAATTTCAGCCAATTTAGTTTCCATATGTATAGTGACTACACCTATTACAAATATTCTTAAATACCTTAAATATGGTCTGATTTCACTGACCAATCTGCTTTCTTTTTAATAGAACAATGTGCTTTTAAAGTTAGATTTCCCTTTAAGGTCCATTCTAGGATGAGAACAAATATATTATTGCATATAAATCAACAGCCTTTATTAAATAGAAGAGATGATAAATATCTCCTCACTCTTATTAGCAATGCTAGTACATGTATAATAAAGGCAAGGTAATTGAGGTAGTAGGTTTGATATACAATTTGTTAAATTGGTAAATCCCTTATAATCATAAAATAATCTCTCAATTATTGGCAACTTCATAATAGTCACAACCAAGCTTAATGCAACAGTTTTGCATGTAAAGCAACCTTTTTCATGAGCTCATGGGCTATTTCCCTGAAGAATATAAATTAACAGCCTGTATTAAATAGAAGAAATGACAAATATCTCCTCACTCTTATAGACAATGCTAGTACGTATAAGAAAGGCAGGGTAATTGAGGCAATAAGTTTAATAAAGCTCTCTTTTAATACAATTTTGTTTAAATTGGAAGATTCTTTATAATAACAAGAAAAAACATTCTCTCAATTAAAATAAACTTCATAATAGTTGCACCCAGGCACAATGCATCCTTTCTGCATGTATAGTAAACTTCTCAATGAGCTCATCTGCTCTTTCCCTGAAGAAGAATATGCTATACAATGGGAGTGTTTCACAAAGACCATAAGTTGAACAATATGGAAAGCCATTACCATCATTGAAAATATTTGGTAAAAGTTATTTTAAGAGGCATAAATGTTGATTCAAATCATTCATATTGTCTACTATCAAAGAGATTTCATGTTCTTGATGTGGAATTTATGACAAATTTAAAATATTCTGAATTTTTGCTTTTGAATATATTTTATTTTTAGGCTACAAATGGCCTTCCATTATTTTTAAGTCCAACTAAGAGTTAAGTTGGACTAAGGATTTTTGTGAAACACCCCCAAGGTTTAATAGCCTATAATCTATAACAATAAATTGCAGCTGAAGATTGTTTTGGTTCTTCTATTCGAATGTTCTTGTAATGTTAAAGGGAAATGACTTCAAAGAAAAAAATATGAAACATGATTCTTATGAATTAAATCCGTCATGAACTTTCCCATGCTGGCAATGTAAACGAAACCAGTCACTCAGGACAAAAAATTATCAATTAGGTATTCACTGTAAATTTTCTAGTTTCTTATATCTTGTATCTAGCCTGGCCATTAAAAAGAGATACTATGCTGGATCGTCATGCCTCACGTGAATGCAATTAGTATGATTGGAATTAGGCCTCATAAGGATGTACTAGATATAGAAATGTATAACCTACAAAGTTAACATGGCAGTCATCATTAATCGGTTCAAATCATCTCCTTATGTATATATTTCAAGTTCATCACTGTCCTAGATGTTTAATGTGAGTGCCATGTGCAGCAAGGTCACCTTTTTCATTCAAGATGCGTGCAGTGGTGTATGCTACTGATCTTCCTTTCCTCAAAACTTCTCCTTCTACAGTGACCTTTTCTCCAACCTTTAGAGCTTTCAAGTAACTGCAAAAAGTGAGGGGAAAAATGATAAAAAAAGGAGAAATATTTGACATCAGGACTTCATGGATTCCTTCTGTAGTAATAATTGCTTTGTTGCTATGAACCCAAATTCTAGAGAGACCCCTCTCCCTAAATTTGGTATGCATCATTATCATATCACAAACATAAACAGACTTTCTTTACATTATGATGAAAACCAAACAGCAGCTATCCATGTTATACTGTTGTCTGTACATGATAGGGTTACAGGCAAAGGGATAGTCCTGTAAATTGGGTAGGATCAGACTCCGAAAGAACTCTTAAAGAGGGAGTCTACCTTAATAAAAAAAATAATAATACAAGGAGAAAAAAATGTGAAGAACAGATCAGTGAAGGTTGGAGACAAACCAGACAATAAATAAGGTTATGGGATTTTTTTAATCCATAACTTTTTATGAAATTCTTCAAATCTGTGAGTCAAATTGGCAATGAAGTCTCTAAACATAATGTCAGCCCCTAACATTTTATCCTTTGTTGAATGCGAGAAATAGCATCAAATTTCGTTTGACCAAAGGGTATATTTTTGTCATGCCTATCTCAATCATAAATCACAGATAATTTCTTTCATGCACCCCCGTATAAGATAAGTCTACTATTCAATAAACTTTCAAAAAATTAAGATATCGGTCATTTTGTCATTCAGATCAGTGGTGAAGTGTGAGGGGATGACATCAACATTTCTGACCGCATTGCCAATTTGTCTGAAAGATTCCATTGTTGTCATTAATTTGAAAGATTCATAACTTTCTTATTTGTTGTCCGATTTTTCTCAAACTTTCACAGAATTAATTCTCTAATTTGTCTGCTTCTATTTAAACCAATGTCACATTAGGGTGGACTTTCCCTTTAACTCTTTCACAGAAACTTTTCTTCTAAATCGGGTTCTCCTGTTACTTACATGTAGGTAAAAAGTGCCTCAACCAGCCTCACCCGACTATGTGAGAGTACTGTAAATTTTCAATCCACATGATTATGATCAAGGAAGGCAGCTTACTTTACAGTGAGATTGAGACTGACACCAGAGCGGGAATCTTCTTCATCCATCATGAGCGCTATAGATGTCATGAAATCAACAGCGGTGGCCGTGAATCCTCCATGTAGAGTCCCATGATTATTGCAGTGCTCATTTTTCACCACATATTCTGCCGTTACTTTGTTTCGAGTTGCAGCAACTACGTTTAACTAAAAAATAGAGAGAAGGAGCAATATTAGTATTTTTGAGGAAGACAAAGGTTTAATTTTTGTTATTTTATTCCAAACAGCAATTTTGACAATTCTTCCCCCCCCCCCAATCACTTTTATTTATTTATTTATTTCTAATATTTTGACAGGGTAGCCCATTCACCAACAAGTAGTGGTCTTCCATGGGGCCCTGAATGAACATATTTACATCGTTTATAACATTTATACAGAACAGTTACAAAAATAATACTCGTTTGCAAAATAAATATAATCATTAACCTAGTAAACAGTAATGTCAATAGGAAAATATTAATTAAGTCGCAATTATGTGAATAAGTCATGTAAATATTACAGAACATGCACGTAGTGTATGTACGGCTGAGCCTTTCACAAATTACAACTTTGTTTAAACAATCTCTTAAATGAATTGACAGAGGAAGCCGTTCTCAATGAATTATCTAGCTTATTCCATTCAAATATGGAAGAAACAATTGGGCTACACTTATAACAATCAGTGTGAAATCTAGGCACACGTAAACATCCACTGTCTATTTGCCTTGTATGATGCTCATGTACATCATTAGGATTGATTAAGCCTACCTGAAGGTAAGAAGGTGCTAAGTTATGAACGCATTTATATATCATCATAACGCGACTTAACTCAAACCGCTTTTCTAGTGTCATCCATTTAAGACTTGTGAACAAATCAGCAGACGGTGTGTCATATGTCTTGTTCAATATTATTCTTGCGGCCCTCTTTTGAATTTTTTGCAGCTTAGTTGTATGAGAATGAAATCGGTTCGACCATACAACAGAGCAGTAATCTAATCGTGGCAACACTAGACTGTTATAAAGTAACTTTAAGGATTTTTGAGGCAAAAAACTTTTTGCTCTCTTTATCATGCTAATGTTTTTCTGGGTAAGTTTACTTACGTTTTCGATTTGTTTAGGCCATTTCAATTCTTCATCTATCAAAAGTCCTAAGCATTTGGTGAATTGAACTCTTTTGATCAAATTGCCGTTTAATGAAATGGTAAAAGATTCAATTTTCTTGAGATTAGCAGGAGAGCCTATTAACATGACACAAGTTTTTTCAGTGTTAAGAACAAGACGATTTTCCTTAATCCATGCCATGACTCTGTTTAACGCAACAGTTAATTTTTCTTCCACAACAGTTGCATCATTTGCACTGACGGTAAGTGTCGTATCGTCAGCATACATATCTATGATACCTTCAGGAGTACATTCAGGTAGACTATTAACATATATTGAAAATAAAAGGGGACCAAGAATTGAACCTTGTGGCACACCTAATTTGATGGTTGATGGATGCGACTTGGCTCCTTTGAATTGGGTCACTTGTTGTCGATCCCCTAAATATGATTTGAACCAATAAATAGTCCTATTACTACAACCTATACAAGCTAGTTTATGTAGAAGTAGCTCATGGTCAACAGTATCAAAAGCCTTACGAAGATCTATGAAGGCAACTCCAGAAATTTTTTTGTTATCAATATTCAACGACCATTGATTTACAAGTTTTGCAAGGGCAGTAGCTGTTGAATGTTTAGGTCTAAATCCAGACTGATTAGGGTGTAATAATTGATTCACGTCCAAGAATTCACTGAGTTGTTGGTGGACGGCCCTTTCTATAATTTTACTCACGATAGGTAATATTGAAATGGGGCGGTAATTATTCAAAGAAGAAATATCTCCAGATTTGAATATTGGTACTACCCGAGCCTTTTTCCATTCACGTGGAACAACTCCTGTAGACAGGGATTTGTTAATGATATCACAAAGAGACTCTGCGATAACATTCTTCGTCATCTTTAAAAGTTTACAGCTGATGTGATCTTCACCAGTTGCTTTATCTATACTCAGATTATCAATCTGTTTCAATACAAAATCCTCAGTAATCAAATTCAAATTAAATTGCGAATGAGTTGGACCAATATTATTGTCCTCGTCTACTCTCAGTTGAGACTTATTCCTTCGCAGGTCCTTTGTAATCTTAGTAGCATTAGAAATGAAAAAGTCATTAAAAGCTTCAGCAATATTTGCATTGTCTGACACATTAGCACCATCAACATTTATGCTATTGGGAGATATAGGTAATGACTTAGGCACCAGGTTTCTCAAACATCTCCACATTTGCTTACTATTGTTATGATTTTGCGAGATCTGGTCTGCATTATATTCTCTTTTTCTTTTCCTCATGAGATGAATAACTGTATTTTTTAGATATTTGTAGGTGTCCCAAATATCATCACTTTTGATAGCTTTAGCAGCTTTGAGAACTTTATCACGTTCCGTCATAAGCTTAACAATCTCGTCAGATATCCATGGACATGCCTTTTTTCTTATCCGCTTTTTACATACTGGTATGTGCTTGTTGATTATATTATTGAATAGAGTCAACCACATATCCCACGCAACATCAACATTATCTATATCTTTTATGACCTGCCAAGGAGTACTTCTCAATTCATTGTAAAATTTCTCCTCGTCAAGATTTTTAAACGAGCGAAATTCTGCGTATTCAGATTTGTTATGGATCTTTGCACTAAAATCGCGAACCGTATACACCAAATAATGATCACTTATGCTAGTTTCAAATATTCCCCATTCATTGTAAAGTTCCTTGTCTGATACAAATATCAAATCAATTAAAGTAGAAGAGGTATTTGTAACTCTTGTGGCAGTATCAATTAGCTGACTTAGCCCGTACATATTTGTATAAAACATTAACTTTTCAGCATTCAGATCAAGTTGGTGTGGCATACAATCACAATTGAAATCACCTAAAATAATACAGCTCATATCTTCCGAGAGAGCAGAGTCCAAATTTTCGTCTAATTCTTCAAAGAAATCAACGTGAGAATTTGGAGGTCTGTAAAACTCTCCAACCAGGATGGGAGACTTATTTGGATAATGCAATTCAAACCAAAGGCATTCTAAAGTAGATGAAATCAAATCATCCCTTCTTTTATAATTGAACCTCTTGGATATATATACAGCCACACCACCACCATGTCTCGTACGGTCTCTACGTAATAAAATATAATCATCTATATACAATTCAGAATCATCAATCATGGAGTCGCAAAATGTTTCATTTAAACCAATAACATCAAATGATGCATTTCTCAGAAGTAATCTAAGTTCGTCAATCTTAGCAACTAAGCTATGAATATTCAAATGGGCAAATTTTAAGCCCCTGTTTCTAAACGGAGGAACTGAACCACCTTCCAACTGTTTAATGTTACTCTTATTCAGTTCATGAGATTGATCCTGAAGATTATGATGTAGTATGCCAGTATCAGAGACAGAGTTTAACAGCATGTTGCCATGACAAGACGTAGATGCTCGTCCCACCCCTGTTGAGCTTTTGTCAGTGGAAACATTGGAAGAGCAGGTGCAGACTTTAGCCTTTAGCCTTCCTCTCGGAGCAATCATCTCGAAATCCTGCGTTGACTACGAGACTACTCCTTAACTAGACTTGATCAATTCCATTATCTTCAAATTTCATTTAAAGCCCTACTGTACTACGTGTAGATACTACTAGCCCTCTATATAGCAAACAATGCCTTTAGAAGTGGTAACCGTTGGTCTCCCATAATCCCTTTTTCCCTATGTTAATTGAGAAATGATTTGATGAGATGTTTATAAACCACTGGTCAGTGACGTATAATCCCTCCTGGCAAGTACAGATGGGCTTTAATTTTAATTTAGGTCAATAAATTCATGGTTATTTACAACCAGTCTCTACAGCCCCCCCCCCCCCACCCCCATGCAAAAAAAACTTTTAAAAAATATAATAATATAAAACAAAATAGATAATAGACCATAGCCTATAAAATAGTCTTTAAAATAGCCAACATGTATTATAAATACATGTATGATGATGTAGTAAATCTAAATGAATTAAGTCAAACTAAAAGTTAAAACATGCAGTCTGCCCTCTTTCAGGCTGAACCTCAAGGGCAAGGCTTAATTCAAGTAGCAATTAATTGCTACTTGAATTGAGCCTTGCAATTCTGAGTTCTGCAATATCAAGTTGTTTTCAAATAGGGGTAATTATCCAGATTCTGCCCAAAGTAGAACAAAAACTGGAAAGGGAATAGTTACGTACTATTCCTCAACTTCACGGCCACCATTACGCTAACCGCAAACGTAACCCTAACATTTTGCAACTATTTGTTTTTCTTTTCTAGGCTTTTTTCTACTTTGGAGTTTGGGCAGAAACTGGAGAATTACCCAAATGGCAATTGATATAATGGCATACGAATATGAGAGATTAAAATAAATCTCCTTTTAATAACCTACACATCACAACTTCATAATAGACCATGCATATACCGTAGTCTCTATACAATTTAGTCAGATACTAGTATAGAGTAAGACCGCCAAACTTCGGACACTTAAGACAAAATGGGGAAAAACATTAAATTATTTTTTAATTATTGAAAGATCAAATATACTATTATTGTGCAAATATTGTTTATGTCTGTCATGTAAAAGAAAATTAGTGAAGGAAATGGAAAACTAGAATTATTTACTTACCCGCCGAACCTTTTTTCATGCCAAGCTTCGGATGCACTTGCCAAGCTTCGGACATTCATGTGTAGCGCACGTATAGCGCGCGCGCTAAAGTGCGCATTCATCGGAGGATTGGAAACCGGATTAAAAATCATACGACGGGGGTAAGTTTGACTGCGTTGATTACTTGATTGCATGAAGAAAAAAACATTATTTTCTCGTTTTGGGTAGATTTAAGTTAGGTAGAACTATCAGAAATGTGTTTTTCACAACACTCACACAATATTTTGGTGCTAAAATCTTACGAAAGCGCTATTTTTTCGTAGTCAAAATGACACTCAATGTTGCCTGTCCGAAGCTTGGAAGAGCGCCATCTTCCGGTAGGGAAACCTGTATAGTACCCCTAGGTACGTGGTAACGGCCGCCATTAGAAAATTTCCGCGATAGAGTGAAAAAGTATCTCATAACTCCCATAATATTGGCAGAAACCACCTGAAATATGCCAAGGATTTGTTTGTAATCGATATATTGGAGGCTCTACACCTTAACCCCCCTGTTAAGGGACTGTAAAAATCTAGGTAACCTGAAATATGTCTCTAAATTCGATGTTTTTTGTGAGTTTTGCAGACGGCAACCTGCCCTACCTTTCTGTACTAACGACATAGGTTAGTAGTCAAATGCATGCAAGTTTCTCGCCTGAGCTAGGCTCATATTTTGCGTTCGAGCCGTTGAAGTAATTTTTGTCTGAAGCTTGGCAACGTCCGAAGTTTGGCGGTCTTAGTAGTACTGGTATACGCCCCCCCCCCCCCCCCCCCCCCCCCCCCCCGCTGGCGTTATTTTTTGTATGCGGCACAAGATTGGGGCTTTTTTTTTAAAGGGTCTTGATTTACAGACTAATAGTGGCCGTGTGCGTACTAGTAGTAGAGGTCTTTTTTTAATAGTGTTACATGTAATCCACTACCGTATGGAAAATCATTACGTCAACAATTAAAATGCAATTGGAAATCTGAAGAGGAGGCAGCACGTCAATAAGGAGAACATTATAATAATTAGTCAATAAAACTTAATTAACTTAAACGAAGAGGAATGTTATCTAAACACATAGTTCGCGATGGATATTCAAACTTCTTCGCTGCTCTAATGCGCTAGCGAACATGCCTAGTCTAACGTACGTGCAGACACTATTCAGAAGGGAAAGAACGTACTTCTCATAGGCTCAACACGCACCATGCCCCAATCTGTGCCGCATAAAAAAATAACGCCCCCGCTGTATCACTTCAAATTAACACACAAACATTGCCACGGGTAGGACTAGCCTAGATTCTAAACAGTAAACTAGGGTCTATCTCACCGTAGAAAACATATTGTCAAATCCCTTCGATTTAGCTAAAAGATTCACGATGAATGCCACACGCTTCAAAGATCCATTTGATGACATCTTACTCTGGAATATTTCTCTTGAATAAGAAAGTGAAATTCAAGGCGAATATGCTCTTAAACCCTATAATTTTACTAAATTTCACGCCAATTCCGAGTAGAAAACTCTCATTGGCTTACCATACACTTTCCTTATATGACGCGCCAAATGCAAACAAGAAGAGATTTTTCCCAATAATGCATTGCCTTCGCGCTCGCAGCTCTGCGCCCCTCGGTTAGCCGGTTATATAAGACTTAGAACAAAAGCTTCATTCTCTGATATATCGACGCCGGTTAACGGTTGTTCACATCGCACAGGGGCTCGTTCCTAGAAACCAACGACAAGACAGTCATAACTTTATCCGCCAACTACGGAGATGTCTGTGATCTTCCTAAACCGTTTCACGAAGAGCTATACTAGCTAGTATCTCGTGAGATCCATACTATCGGCGAGAAGAGAAGCCGAGACTTAGCCTTAGTCGCAAAACCTCCGAATTATTAAAACATTAATATTAGGGAAAATGCAATTATTTAAATGAATTAGTAATAAAAAAGATTGAAAATGATACTAAGAAATAAGAGATGCAATTTACTTCCAAATTTGTGTACATTATACAATAGAAGTACTTAAAAAATATAATTGTGAGTATTTCATTACATGACCGGTGAATCAGTTTTGTTCTTGAGATGGGTACCCCCCGGACATTTTCATTTGATAGTTTATAAAAATACACCCTTAAATTATTCTTAGTAAAATACAATGCTTTGAAAGTTTTTAGGCGTCAGTAAAAATTTAAAATGACAAAACTTCAACAATTCCAAAGGTTAAAACACACGTTTTAAACTGTTCATTTTACGCATTTGAAGATAGAATTTATCTCGAAAGCAATATGGGTCTGAAAACTAAAGAATACACTTCAAACAATGGCTTGCCTGCCGTGGCAAAATACCTATCCCTTCGACGATTTTACAATGTGGAAATAAAGGCGTAATATATCAGTTTATTTAATTGGGAAAATCCTTAAATACAAACATGGCATATTTGCATAAGATTATCAAATACAAACAAAGATAACTCACTGTTGAGGTGAATGTGTTGAAAAATCATAGTTGGAGGATTTATTGTCCTTTTTGCCAGCCATAGTCTACCCAATAAATGACATGCGATGGCGCTGCCCATCGACTCAATAGTTATGACGGAGACTACGACGGTGTCAGAAGCGTCATAACTCCTTAGTCAGGATGTTAGACTTATGACGGTTTGTAGGAACGGGCCCAGGTTACTAGAGAAGGTTATATGCAATGTGGTTTGTGTGTAATTGCCTTAAATTCTCATATCGGGGCCCCAGGCCCCCAGCAGCTATAGGCGCCCCGTATAGGACCGGTAAATGCATCCTTACACGAGAAGTACATGCATTGGTGTGTCGAGGGGGGGGGGCGTTCACCCCCTCCTCCCTCTTTGCAAACAGGGGATGCCTTAGGTATTTAAACACCCCCTCCCCCCTGGCAAAAAGTGGGTGTATTTTAATTTTAATTCCAGAAGGGGGTGTTTTAGAATTTTAAAGACACCCTTATCTGTGTTGTATATATGCCCCCCCCCCCCCGCCAAAACGAAGTTTTTTGCTCAAGGGGGGGGAGGGGTTGGATGTTGAAGACAAAAAAGAAGCGTGCACTCTCTTCCCCTCTCCCCCGTTGAGCAAAAGAAAAAAACTAGTGCTCACATTTAGAGATTGATATAGGTCTGAAAACAAGACAATATGCTTCTGGCCTGTCATGATAATGCGTTATAGTGGAGAGGTTAATTCCTAGTATCAGCTATGAATCTGTCTTTTTTCGAATTTGTAATGGGCCTCTACATAATTGCTTTGATATAGGCGGTCTCTTGTTTAAATTGTAATGAATTATGGGCGGGGCGGTCAGTCTTTCCCAGGGGAATTACTATCACAAATTTGTAAAGACTTTATTTCAACACACTATTTAACAGTCTAAATACCATTCGTGCCTTCCGTATCCAATTACTTTTTTCTTACAGGCGTAGGCCTTTCTTGACTAACATTTTTTTTTTTTTTTTTTTCTTCTTTGGGTGTGTTAGTTTTGTTTATTATCCTGATTTCTTTGTTCAAGTTCCTTCATTTCCACACTCAACCTAGGTGAGGTAAATGGCAGAAATGAATTCCTTGAAATGCTGGAGCGCTGTAAGCCGGGGTAATGAAAGAAAAATGCGCCTCGAAATAGAATATGGAATACAATATGGAAATGAGCGCAAAGAATCAATTGAGTTCATTGGATAAAATGAAATTAGATATAAACATGACATGTTTTCACAACATGTTTATATACAGTATAACGAAGGAATGTGTATAAACAGATTTCTTGTCCTTTTTGCCAGCCAATATATGACAGGTGAGGGCGCTGCACATCGACTAGAAAAGCTATGACAGAGATAATGACAAGGTGGAGCATCGAATTCAGGTGCGTAGCCAGGGGGGGGGGCGGTGGGGGCGGTTGCCCCCCCCCCCCCCAAAAAAAAAAAAAAAAAAAAAAAAACGCCGGCCGAAAAAAAAAAAGAGAGAAAGAGAAGAAAAAAAGTAAGAGGACGTAGGAAGAAAAAGGGAAAAGGAGTCGAGAACGATACAACGAATCGTCTTCTTTCTCTAACAATTTAATGAAACGTGAAAGCTTCCGCGCTTCGCGCCGAAAGGGGGAAACTGAGTTCAAATTAAGGACTAAGAGTCGAGAACGGAACAACGAATCGTCTTCTTTCTCTAATAATTCAATGAAACGTCAAAGCTTCCGCGCTTCGCGCAGGAGGAGGGAGGAGGGGGGCTGAATTAATTCAGACAAGGATTAAGAGTCGAGAACGGTACTTCGAGTCGTCTTCTTTCTCTAATAATATATTGAAACTTCAAAGTTTCGGCGCTTCGCGCGGGAGGGGGGGTAATCTGAATTCAGATTCGGATTAAGAGTCGAGAAAGGTACAACGAATCATCTTCTTTCAAAGCTTCCGCACCATGCGCAGGAGGGGCGGACTGGATTCAGACAAGGATTATGAGTCGAGAAAGGTACAACGAATCGTTTTCTTTCAAAGCTTCCGCGCTTCCCGCGAAAGGGGAGAAACTCCCCCCTCCCTGCACCCACCCCCCTAGGGAGCTGATTCGCACGCTTTGCGTGCTCACTACCGCCCCCCCCCCCCCTAAAATGAAATCCTGGCTACGCGCTTGATCGAATTTCAAGTTGGTCTTTCAAGTCTGAGTTTGTTGGGTCGGAGGCGCCACAATCAACTCAGGATGTTGTCCTTGATCGTGGCAAAGAGGGCTTCATGAAACGCTTAGCGAAATTATAGCTTACTATTAAAGGCTGATTATTTAAGTCAAAAGTTAGAAACGGGCCTCACTGGGTCCTTACAAGTACCGTGCGGGGTATTATTGTGTATGGCTTGTTGAATAAAATTCAGTGATTTACCCCTTGCCCTTGTCTTCGACATGTTTGCCCCCCCCCCCTCCCCCATAATCGTTCTCTCGCACTCTCTGTCTCTCTTCATCCCTCTCTCTCTCTCTCTCTCTGTCTCTCTATCTCTCTCTCTATATATACATATAGCACATAATTCAATTTGGATAATCCTCCGTCATGGAAATATTCAAATAATAATTTTAAAAACTAAAATCAAAATTCTTGGGAAAGTTTGGGAAGTTTTGAAAATTGGGTGGATAGTGATTCTTTACAATTTTGATTTATTTGGTTGCCCCTGTGGATGTATTATAAGCACTAGAAAATTTAGCCCCTAAAACACTTCTGCTTCGAGAAAAATTGAATATAAAAATTTACCGGTGCTCCCGGTAAATTTTGATGAATTTCAAATAGCGCCTACGGACGTACAATGGTAGCTGCGATTATGAAAATCTCAGAATATTTAGATGTGATATATAATCTTCAACGGGGATGGTTAGTCGGTCGATTTTAGTCAAGAAACATTGTTTTAATATCTTGACCTTGAGAGGGAGCTATACAACATAAAGAGTTTATTATTTAAAATTTCATAACTTTAGACTCGATTTCAACCGCGATAATTAACGATCACTGAATATTATAGGATCGCAAATGCTTCCAATATGTTCATTTGAACCAAATTCACGACCCCATACCAAAACTTTGCATTACCTTTATCATGGTGAAAAAGTGAACAAAAGGATTCTTATTTAATATGTTTGAATTATGTTGTATACATGAATACAAATTTATATAATCTCTTTCTTTCTCTCCCCCCCCCCCCCCTCCCCCCCCCCCCCCCTTCTCTCTCTCTCTCTCCATCGCTATAATACACTGTCGCTCATGAAGTTGGAATATTTTTGTTTTACCCCAATTTATGGAATTATTTTAAAAATAATTTTAAAAAAATAGATCTAGATAATTTGACAATGTGTGTTTTGCGTGACTGCTAAAGAAGGCATATGCTACTATGCTTATCAACTAGGGGACCTACGCCCTTAAGTCATAAATGACAGTAATGAGGATTAATGCCCCACAAAAGGGCACTAATATAGCACATCAAACACGGCTTTGATCATGGGGCCTCACAATTACGAGGCCATTGCTTTGTCACTGAACCATGACTGTACGCAGCGGGGGCTAGGAGCGGGGGCTAGGGGAGGGGGCAGTTTACATAAATTAAAACAAAAACAGAAACTGCAATAAATTTTCAATAATTTATTGCATTTTACCCCGATCCCCAACATTAAAAAAAAACCTCTGGACGGCCATGCATTATGGCTCAAGGCATGGGCACACAGAGTATTTTTTTATGTTGGGAACCGGGGTAAAACGCAATAAATTATTGAAAATTTATCGCATTTTCTTGGTTTTTTTTATTTACTGAAACTGCCCCCTACCCTAGCCCCCGCTGCGTACAGTCATGGTTCAGTAACAAAGCAATGGCCTCGTAACTGCGAGGCCCCAGGATCAAAACCGTGTCGATGCGCTATATAAGTGCCCTTTTGTGGGGCATTAATCCTCATTACTGTCATTTATGACTTAAGGGCGTAGGTCCCCTAGTTGTATTCATGGTCAACTCTCCAATTTGTTTTTTTTACTAAGATATCATAAATTATCTTCTCCTAAATCCTAAGTTGTCTAGCACTACATCACAGTGGCATTTTAATTTCAGCCAATTTAATTTCCATATGTATAGTGACTACACTTTTTTAAAATATTCTTAAATACCTTAAATATGGTCTGATTTCACTGACCAATCTGCTTTCTTTTAGAACAATGTGCTTTTAAAGTTAGATTTCCCTTTAAGGTCCATTCTAGAATGAGAACAAATATATTATTGCATATAAATCAACAGCCTTTATTAAATAGAAGAGATGATAAATATCTCCTCACTCTTATTAGCAATGCTAGTACATGTATAATAAAGGCAAGGTAATTGAGGTAGTAGGTTTGATATACAATTTGTTAAATTGGTAAATCCCTTATAATCATAAAATAATCTCTCAATTATTGGCAACTTCATAATAGTCACAACCAAGCTTAATGCAACAGTTTTGCATGTAAAGCAACCTTCTTCATGAGCTCATGGGCTGTTTCCCTGAAGAATATAAATTAACAGCCTGTATTAAATAGAAGAAATGACAAATATCTCCTCACTCTTATAGACAATGCTAGTACATGTATAAGAAAGGCAGGGTAATTGAGGCAATGGGTTTGATAAAGCTCTCTTTTTATACAATTTTGTTTAAAATGGAAAATCTTTTATAATAACAACAAAAAAGATTTCTCTCAATTAAAATAAAATTCATAATAGTCGCACCCAGGCACAATGCATCCTTTCTGCATGTATAGTAAACTTCTCAATGAGCTCATCTGCTCTTTCCCTGGAGAAGAAGATGCTATACAAGGGAAGTGTTTCACAAAGATCCTAAGTTGAACTTATCTCTAGGTTGGACTTTGCAATTACTGAAAGCCGTTGGCATCTATGAAAATATTTTGTAGAAGTTATTTTAAAAGGCATACAATGTTGATTCAAATCATTCATAATTTCTATTATCAAGAAGATTTCATGGTCTTGAAATTAATAAAAAGTCTGAAATACTTGAATTTTCCCTTTTAAATATATTTTATGTTTAGGCTACAAATGGCTCTCCATAATCTTTAAGTCAAACTTAGCATTAAGTTCGACTTATGATCTTTATGAAACAACCCTAAGGTGTAATAGCCTATAATCTATAACAATAAACTGTAGTTGAAGATTGTTTAAGTTCTTCTATTTGAATGTTCCTGTAATGTTAAAAAGAAATGACTTCAAAGGAATATATATATATATGAAACATAATTCTTATGAATTAAATCAGTCATGAACTTTCCCATGCTGGCATTGTAAACGAAACCAATTAGTATTGTGACAGGTCGAAATGTTTCCTAATTCTATTTGTTGAGGAGGTCCCTGAATGAAGGGATCCATGTCTCTGAATAAGGAGATCCCTTTAAGTGTACTTCTGAGGTGGTCCCTAAAAGGGAAAGTTCACTTTGACCTTAAGTCTGAGAGGGGTGATATGGGGTGATTTGGAGAGAAGAATAGATTTTTTGCCACATCATAGGGGAAGTGCACTTTGACCTTGGGTCAGAGAGGGTATAGGGTAATGAGAGAAAGGATATTTTGCCAGATCACAGATTGAGAGGGACGAGCATAGACCATGCATCCACTCAGGACTTAGGAGGTTGGATTTGATAGAGAAGCTAACTCTGAGTAGAACTTCATACTTAATAGCATTTCTGCAGCATCTATGGTAAGTTCTAAGTGGAATTATAATGTATTTGACATGCATCATTAGATTGAAACCGTATAGAGGAAACTTGATTTCATGTATAGTTGACAACTCTTGAGTGTCTTATTAAGTTGTGAGTTGTATTTCACATTCCTTTGCTGTTATTATGTGATACTACTAGAAGAATCTATAGAGAAACACTCTGTGTAGTACCCAAGTGAAATTATGTAAATATTTGGAGGCCTATCATTAATTGCTGTTCATAATGAGTTGGTTTAGAAAACCAAATATGATACGATCTGTGCTTCTCTGTATAAAGTATTGTGTATGCAAAAGAAGACCTGGTGTACAGTAATAACTAGGTAAAGAGATAATTTGTATCATTAGTATTGGATATTTTGTTGTCAAAGTAAAATATTTGTTATATATCAAAAGCTTGCAAGTTGCATGTCACTTTCTAAGAATTTGAAAGTTATAGAAGTTATCATTTAAGTTACCATTTATGTTACAGAGGTCTTACTTCATCACTTGGTTGGAGATGGCAGTTAGTTGGAGATGGTGCACTATCTACATGTAGTTGGTCTAATTCTAGTCTCGTTGTCTCGTTAGGAGTCTCTCCTCGAGACCTCAAAAGGGGTGAGTCATTGTAATAGTAAAGAGAACTATATACAAAAAGGAAATTTATATTTCTGTATTCATGATTACTTATGCATATTTGGGCATTTTATTGTTATACCTTGCTTATTGCTCTTGGATGTTACAATGTTAACTATAAACCATATATGGAAAAGTATCCAACATGTATAGTATTTCTATGGTGTGGGGAAAATGCCAAGTAGGGCAACAGTTATTATTGATGTATCTATTCCTATGAATGATCATAATAGTTATTATTGATGTATCTATTTCTATGAATGATCATATAGTTTTGCTGATGTTCAATATGTGAAAGAAACAAAAACTAATCTGTTTGCCTGTTTCTTTTTGTCTCATTAAGGGTTGATCCATCCTCAAAATAAATACCACCTACAACTCTAAATGACTTCGTCGAGTGTCATATGTGCCTGCTGTTACAGTATGATTGGAATTAGGCCTCATAAGGATGTACTAGATATAGGAATGTATAACCTACAAAGTTAACATGGCAGTCATCATTAATCGGTTCAAATCATCTCCTTATGTATATATTTCAAGTCCATTACTGTCCTAGATGTTTAATGTGAGTGCCATGTGCAGCAAGGTCACCTTTTTCATTCAAGATGCGTGCGGTGGTGTATGCTACTGATCTTCCTTTCCTCAAAACTTCTCCTTCTACAGTGACCTTTTCTCCAACCTTTAGAGCTTTCAAGTAACTGCAAAAAGAGAGGGGGAAAATGATAAAAAAGGAGAAATATTTGACATCAGGACTTCATGGATTCCTTCTGTAGTAATAATTGCTTTGTTGCTATGAACCCAAATTCTAGAGAGACCCCTCTCCCTAAATTTGGTATGCATCATTATCATATCACAAAAATAAACAGACTTTCTTTACATTATGATGAAAACCAAACAGCAGCTATCCATGTTATTTTGTTGTCTGTACATGATAGGGTTACAGACAAAGGGATAGTCCTGTAAATTGGGTAGGATCAGAACGAAAGAACTCTTAAAGAGGGAGTCTACCTTAATAAAAAAAAATTAATACAAGGAGAAAAATGTGAAGAACAGATCAGTGAAGGTTGGAGACAAACCAGACAATAAATAAGGTTATGGGATATTTTTAATCCATAACTTTTTATGAAATTCTTCAAATCTGTGAGTCAAATTGGCAATGCAGTCTCTAAACATGATGTCAGCCCCTAACATTTTATCCTTTGTTGAATGCAAGAAACAGCATCAAATTTTGTTTGACCAAAGGGTATATTTTTGTCATGCCTATCTCAATCATGAATCAGTTCTTCCATGCACCCCCATAAAAGATAAGTCTACTATTCAATTAACATTCAAAGAAATTGGGATATTGGGTCATTCTGTCATTCAGATCAGTGGTGAAGTGTGAGGGAGGATATCACAATTTCTGATTTTTTTTGTTTCGGTCTAAAAAATTCCATGGTTTTCATTCATTAGAAAGATTCATAACTTTCCTATTTGTTGTCCGATTTTTCTCAAACTTTCACAGAATTAATTCTGTAATTTTTTTTTTTTTTTTAATTAAACCAATTTAATATTAGGGTGGACTTCTCCTTTAACTCTTTCATAGCAAATTTTTCTTCTAAATCGAGTTCTCCTGTTATTAAGGTAAAAAGTGCCTTGACCAGCCTCATCCGACTATGTGAGAGTACTGTAAATTTTCAATCCACATGATTATGATCAAGGAAGGCAGCTTACTTTACACTGAGATTGAGACTAACACCTGGGCGGGAATCTTCTTCATCTATCATGAGTGCTACAGTCGTCAAGAAATCAATAGCGGTGGCTGTGAATCCTCCGTGTAGAGTCTCATGATTATTGCAGTGCTCACTTTTCACCACATATTCTGCCGTTACTTTGTTTTGAGTTGCAGCAACAATGTTCAACTAGAAAATAGAAAGAGGGAGCAATATTAGTATTTTTGAGGAAGACAAAGGTTTAATTTTTGTTATTTTATACCAAACAGCGATTTTGACAATTCTCTCTTTCTAACACAAAGAAAACAACGAGTAACACTTGATGGGAAACTGTCTTCAGCCGCAGAGGTTACATCAAGTGTCCCCCAGGGTACTGTCATCAGCCCTCTGTGCTTCTTAATCTGCATTAACAACATGCCCGACTGTATCTCCAAAGGTACCAAGATACGTTTATTTGCTGACGATGCATTAATCTACCGCGAAATAAATTCGGAAATGGACCCCTAAACTCTTCAAAAGGATCTCGACGCCCTCTCCAAATGGGGCTCCGACTGGCAGATGGCTTTTAACACGGACAAATGCTTTACCATGCATTTCACATCAAAGAAATCTCCAAACATTACCCCCTATAAACTTTGTAACAACTCTCTACAGGTAGCTACTACTATAGCCATCTATATATAGCAAACAATACCTTTAGAAGTGGTAACTGTTGGTCCCCCATGATCCCCTTTTCCTTATGTTAGTTGAGAGCTGATTTGATGAGATATTTATGAACCACCAGTCAGTGACGTATAATCCCTCCTGGCAAGTACAGATAGGCTTTAATTTTAATTAAGGTCAATAAATTCATGGTCATTTACAACCAGTCTCTACCCCCCCCCCCCCCCCCACCCCCATGCAAACAATATTTTAAAAACTATAATAATATAAAACAAAATAGATAATAGACCATATTAGCCTATAAAATAGTCTTTAAAATAGCAAACATACATGTATGATGATGTAATAAATCTAAATGAAGTAAATCAAAAAGTTAAAACATGCAGTCTGCCCTCTCTCAGGCTCAGCCTCAAGGGCCAGGATTAATTCAAGTAGCAATTAATTGCTACTTGAATTGAGACTTGCAATTCTGAGTTCTGCAATATCAAGTTGTATTCAAATAGGGGTCAAATCTATCCAGATTCCGCCCAAAGTAGAAAAAAGCCTGGAAAGGGAATAGTTATGCACTAGACCTATTCCTCAACTTCACAGCCACCTTTACGCTAACCGCAAACCTAACCCTAACCCCAGGCGCGTACGCAGGGGGTGGTTTTGGGTTAAACCCCCCCCCCCCCCCTACCATCGAGTTTTTTGTATGTGTATGTTTTATGTATGCCTAGATCTATGTTTTTTTGGAAACCCCCCCCCCCTTTTGATTTTAACCCCCCCCCCCCCCCTTGAAAAAAATCCTGCGTACGCCACTGCCTAACCCTAAGCCCTAACAATAACATTTTGAAACTAACTAGATCTAGACTCGATCTAGATCTATTCCCTTTTCTAGAAGTCTAGATCTAACAGTTAGTAGACTAGACCTAGACTCTATAGACTCTAGATCTACTATCTAGGTGGGCAGAAATTGGAAAATTACCAAAATGGCAATTGGGGCCGGCAATTGATATAATGGCATACAAATATGATAGATTAAAATAAATCGCCTTTTAATAACCTCCACATCACAACTTCATAATATTAAAGACCATGCATAGACTCTATACAATTTAGTCAGATAAGTGTATCACTTCAAATTAACACACAAACATTGTTACGGGTAGGACTAGAGTCTAAACAAACTATCTCACCGTAGAAAACATATTGTCAAATCCCTTCGATTTAGCTAAATGATTCACGATGAATACCACACGCTTCAAAGGTCCATTTGATGACATCTTACTCTGGAATATTTCTCTTGAATAAGAAAACGAAATTCAAAGCGAATATGCTATAAAACCCTATAATTTTACTAAATTTCACGCCAATTCCGAGTAGAAAACTCTTATTGGCTTACCATACACTATCCTTATATGACGCGCCAAATGCAAACAAGAAGAGATTTTCGCCAATAATGCATTGCCTTCGCGCTCGCAGCTCTGCGCCTCGCGGTTAGCCGGTTATATAGACTTAGAACAAAAGCTTCATTCTCTGATATATCGACGCCGGTTAACGGTTGTTCACATCGCACAGGTTACAAGAGAAATTACTAGAGCAATGTGGTTTGTGTGTAATTGCCTTAAATTCTCATATCGAGGCCCCACGCCCCCAGCAGCTAGGCCCCATATAGGGCCGGTAAATGCATCCTTAAACGAGAAGTAGGCCTACATGCCTTGGTGTATCGAGGGGAGGGGGGGGGTGCCTTAGGTGCCTTAAACGAAGCAGGCGACAATCGGCGTAGCAGACGACACTTGATAGTAATTTTGTATGTGAGTTTGCTTTGCTTAATATAAATTACTAAATTAAGTTAATAAATATCAACTAACATTTATTTTACATATCTTTAAACCATCATTGATATTTAATAATTCATGAGTGAGTAAAATAAATATACCAAACTATATAATGATATGAAATACTTGGTGGCAATTAGGGGAGTTTGACGTGATGCCCGATTGCACCCCTCTGTTAATAACCGAATAGTCCATGGTGTGTCATGAATATTCATGTTTTTGCTTACCTCGTCAAAATGTTTGCTTTTACTAAATGGAAAAATGACGGTGGAGGGTTGGATGAAATGGACATAATGAACCAAGCAGAAGCGGTTTGAGTTAAGTCGCGTTATGATGATAATATAAATGCGTTCATAACTTAGCACCTTCTTACCTTCAGGTAGGCTTAATCAATCCTAATGATGTGCATGAGCATCATACAAGGCAAATAGACAGTCGATGTTTACGTGTGCCTAGATTTCACACTGATTGTTATAAGTGTAGCCCAATTGTTTCTTCCATGTTTGAATGGAATAAGCTAGATAATTCGTTGAGAACGGCTTCCTCTGTCAATTCATTTAAGAGATTGTTTAAACAAAGTTGTAATTTGTGAATGGCTCAGCCGAACATACACTACGTGCATGTTCTGTAATATTAACATGACTTATTCACATAACTGCGACTTAATTAATATTTTCCTATTGACATTACTGTTTACTAGGTTAATGATTATGTTTATTTTGCAAACGAGTATTATTTTAGTAACTGTTCTGTATAAATGTTATAAACGATGTAAATAATTCATTCAGGGCCCCATAGAAGACCACTACTTGTTGGTGAATGGGCTACCCTGTCAAAAGATTAGAAATAAATAAATAAATAAATAAATAAAAAATCTACAATAGTTCATGATTATTATCCTTCGTGTGCTTGACCTATAATCTTCAAATCACTTGGCAAACTGAGTCCAAAGTTCGACTTGTTTCACATTGTGTATTATAGGCAATGACGAGCTTGCAACCTGTTTTGATCAAGAGACGGTGGGTAAACTTTCAAAAGTCAATGGGACATGAGGGTTCCAACGAAAGAGCTAGTGATAACGTAAGTCGGGGGGATGTGCTTTTCGTTTAAACAAAAAATGAATTTTTAGCGATTTTTTTTTTTGTACAATTCCATAGGCTAACATGTATGGCTGCTGACTCTGAGGATAGGGGGCGTTGTGAAATGAGACTAAACGGAGCAATATGAAGGGGTGTATTAGAATTTTAAAGCAAAAAGGGGGTGTTTTAGAATTTTAAAGACACCCTTTATCTGTGTTGTATATATGCCCCCCCCCCCGCCAAAACCCCGCCAAAACAAAGTTTTTTGCTCAAGGGGGGGGGGAGTGGGTTGGATGTTGAAGACAAAAAAAAGGAGCGTTCACCCCCCCCCCCCCCTCCCCCCGTTGAGCAAAAGAAAAAATAGTGCTCACATTTAGAGATTGATATAGGTCTGAAAACGATACAATATGCTTTTAACCTGTCAAGGGATAGAGCAACGTCGATCTGGCGCTGCTCAGTGGCTGCCGGGCTCACGATCAATTGGGCAAAAAGAATTTCCGTTTCGGTTTAATAAAATTTGGAGTGGACTATTAGGCTATTATCATTATTATTATTATTATGATAATGCGTTATAATTTATAGTGGAGAGGTTAATTCCTAGTATCAGCTATGAATTTGTCTTTTTTCGAATTGTAACAGGACTCTACATAATTGCTTAGATATAGGCGGTCTCTTCTTTACATTGAATTATGGGCGGGGGCGGTCATTCTTTCCCAGGGGAATTACAATCACACCCGCCCCCGCCCCCCCCCCCCCACACTCATTGTTATTTAGGGTACGCATATGCGTGTTCCCTCCTTTTGAAAACACCCCCTAAGTCCGGTGTGTAAAGTCAATTTTGTGTATGTACGAGCCGGACTTTGGTGCGTGAAAGGTACCCCTTTACCGGACATTTTGGTAACTCGCATGCGGTCATTCCGGGGCCGGGCTATCACAAATTCTTTATTCCAACACACTTTATAACGGTCTAAATATCATTCGTGCCTTCCGTATCCAATTACTTTTTTCTTACAGGCGTAGGCCTATCTAACATTTTTGTATTTATTTCATTTTTTTCTTTGGGTTTGTTAGTTCTGTTTATTATCATGATTTCTTTGTTCAAGTTCCTTCATTTCCACACTCAACCTAAGTGAGGTAAATGGCAGAAATGAATTCCTTGAAATGCTGGAGCGCTGTAATGGCAGCTAGGCTAAAACCGGGGTAATGAGAAAAAAAATGCGCCTCGAAATAGAATCTTCTAGATAGACGGCGCTATAGAAATTCCTATTATTATTATTATTTGGTTTGTAGGTAGGCCTAATGACCTAACTTCAAAAAGAAACAAAAGAGTCAGTTTAGTTCATTGGATAAAATGAAATTAGATATAAATATGACATGTTTTCACAACATTTTTATATACAGTATAACGAAGGATACATCCCTGTTTAAGTGAATGTGTATAAACAGATATCTTGTCCTTTTTGCTAGCCAATATAATTATGACAGGTGAGGGCGCTGCACATCTACTAAAAAAGCTATGGCAGAGATAATGACAAGGTCGGAGCATCGAATTTCAAGTTGGTCTTTTAAGTCTGAGTTTGTTGGGTCGGAGGCACCACAATCAACTCAGGATGGTGTCCTTGATCGTGGCAAAGAGGGCTTCATGAAACGCTTAGCTGACTAGTAGCTTACTATTAAAGGCTGATTATTTAAGTCAAAAGTTAGAAACGGGCCTCACTGGGTCCTTATTACAAGTAGTGCGGGGTATTATGAGGTATGGCTTGTTGAATAAAATTCAGTGATTTACCCCTCGCCCTTGTCTTCGACATGTTTACCCCCCCCCCCCCTTAATCCAATCCTTATCTCGCTTTCTCTTTCTCTCCTCCTCTCTCTCTCTCTGTCTGTCTTTCTCTCTATGCGTAGAGCAAATAATTCAATTTGGATAATCCTCCGTCATGGGAATAAACAAATAATAATTTTAAAAAACTAAAATAAAAATTCTTGGGAGTTCACTTTACATGGTGAAAAAGTGAACAAAAGGATTCTTATTTCATATGTTTGAATTATGTTGTATACATGTATACACATTATATCATCTCTTTCTTTCTCCCCCCCCCTCCCCCCCCCCCCCTCTCTCTCTCTCTCTCTCTCTCTCTCTCCATCTCTCTAATATATCTGTTTCTGAGTCTCGTTAATCATAATCATCATCACCATTATCCCTATATTCGTCATATCACCATCATCATAATCACCAACATCTTTACCATCACAATCATCTTCCCCGCCACCATCTTCATCATCAACGCCATCATCGTTATTACTATCATCAATATCACATATCACCATCATCATCAACACCATTATCATTATCATCATAATTATCATCATCGCCGTCGTTATCATGATCTCAATACTTTTTGGTGGTATGTCCTACATATCCCCTTCTCTCTCTCTCTCTCTCTCTCTCTCTCTTTATCTTACTCTTTCTCTTTCTCTTTCTTTCTCTCTTCCTTTTCATTTCTTCCTATCCCTCTCCATGATACTCCAGTTTTATTACTATCTCTGTTTCTGACTCTCTCTCGTCATCTTCATCATCGTCACCATCTCCAGAATTATCACCATCATCTTCATCATCGTCATCATCACCATCTTCATCATCATCATCATCATCATCGTCATCAAAATCACCATCATTATCACCATCATCATCCCCACCACCATCATCATCACCACCATCATTATCATCATCACCATCATGATCACCGTCATTGCTGTCTTCTAGCCATTTTGTCGTTGGTATATGTCCCTTATTGCATGGCGTTGATTTCAAATCGAAAATACAGCAACAACAACAATACAATCGCAAATGGCTAGTTTGATTTCATTTTTCAAATCTTTTATTTTCTATCCAGAACAGGACAGGTCGCAGTAACGTACCGAGTTGCTTTGAAATCGCACACATGTTATAAGCTTTTGAAAATAAAGAATACATCAACATGATAAAGACGCATTGATTAAACATTTTCTGATACACGACAGATGCGTTTACAAACCAGAATTGTGTGTGTAAGTCATAGTCCAAAGTATTCACTCGATAGGTTACAAAACAATAAATTCGTCTCAATGGTTTCCTTATCTACGTTTAATACAGTCCTATGAGTATGGTTCATGAGCAAACCAAGTAAACGCGGTGTAAACACATGGTTTAGTTTGGTACTTATCTTATACACAGAGATCATACACGAATACATGGATATAGTACAAATCCGATAGTACAAAGATCTTTTATTTAGATAATGAATTGGCAGTGACGTTTTATGGTAATTCTCTTTGGAGTATAACATTTAAATGCACACGCAAGGAAATTATCAAAAGACACAATTGTTTTTAAAACAAAAATATCTTCCTATATATATATATATATATATATATATATATATATATATATATCTTTCATAAAGGCACTCCCATTTATATGCATGTGCAAGATAATGTTTAAAAGACAACGATTTCCCCTAAAACATTTAACAAACTTTGATGAAATAAATCCCTCTCTTTCATTTAAAGATAAAGTTGAGCCCTGGTCATGTGATTGCATTGTGGAAGAAACGGTGTGGAATCTAACAGAAAAGGTTGATCATCTAGTTTTTAAGTATCCGTGTGTATTGCAAGGTTCTGGAATCATCAAAATGATAAGAAATTTGGCCAAATCTTGGCAAAGTTACAAGCACTGTACACATAATGATGTATATGGCACTACACGAGCACATGGCGAAAAAAACCTTCCCGGATTTTTACGATGTTTCATGTCATATTTAGAATATGAAGGCATTTGAAGAGCCATGCTTTTCAGGGAACATGTCTTATCTGATGTTCTTCCACACTTGCATAATAACAATGATAAAGCTCACAAATTATTTTTTACCTCTTCCCAGAACTCAACTTTCTCTTTAAGGACATTTCCGGGAGCTGAGAAAGCACAGATCTAGAATCAAGAAGAGTTTATAGCCCGATGTTGATGATTACAAGGAACGAAGAATATAATAGCAAGGTTCACTTGAAGGTCTATTAACTTGAAGTTAAGATAATATGTATAAACTTCGAAGTTATCATTTTGTTAGGGACCGTGTGGACGCACTCGTAGTTTCGAAACTTTAAGTGAAGTTGAAGTTACAACCACGATAAATTTTAAAGATAAAGGTAAAAGGTTCCTCACTGAAAGTTATATAAGGACGCGATTAACTATGAGGTTACGCCAGCTTGCAATAAAAATAAATACTGTCCCTAGCTTGAAGTTGTAGTTAATTTAATATACTCGTTGTATCGGTCCCGTGTAAACACCCTTCGTGGTTAATGGATTGCTGTTAACTTAAAGAGGAAATCCACCTTGATATGAAGTTGTTCATAATAAAATCAATACAATGAATGGAACAGATCAGTGAAAGTTTGATTTAAACAAAAACAGATTAAAATAAGAAAGTTAAACATTTTTGAAGGTGCAATCAACCAAACACAAATTGGCAACTCTGTGACGTATCTTGCGAGCTCCCCTCCCAATCGGTATGTACTAACGAACTTTACAAATCTACATTTTCCCTTTAAAAAATGTCCAATCATACATTCACCCTAAATATCATTATTGCAAATATATTTGTATACAACCCATATATGAAAGAAATCTATTTCGTCGTCAAAAAATAAGAATATGAAATGTTCTATACCATGGAAATTAGAGAGGGGCTCGCAAGATACGTCACAGTGTTGCCAATTTGTAATTCACTGATGACAACTTCAAAAAGTCATAACTTACCTTGTTTTAATCTGATATTGCTCTAACTTTCAATAATATGTTTCTCTCATTTTCTGCTTCTATTAAAGCCAACTTGATATTAGGGTGGACTTCCCCTTTAATGTTTTAATACATAACTACGACGGTACCGTGTAAACATGGCTTACGTTTGCAAGGAAACGACTAATGTAAACGACACTTGTAAGAACGTATATGAAAAGAATACTACCCGCTGCATCATGTAGGCCTACTCTGATTAGTTTAAAGCCATTTCAGGAGAAAATCAATACAATTTGCTTAAGTAAAGAGAACAGACGATAATTATGTTATTAATACATTATATTTTCTCCATATTATACAGCACCATCAATATACATTCTAAATTGTGTTCTCACTGATACATATTGCACATAAATTATGAGTAAAATAATAAAAACTTTAAATAAGTCTATGTGAATCTTCCTGAACTGTCGATACATATTTCAATCATCATGGCCATGCGGCCTCCATAAATAGTCATACAGATTTAGATCTACAAAGACAAGTGGATAATTCAATGATAACAAAGTGAATGTACTGTAATTATTTCTTGTAAAATAAGTGATGAATGAAAAAAAAAATCCCCTGATTTTCGTCTCTGGTCACTTCTTTAACATGATTTATGTTAAGCTTTTACAAGTCATATCCCCAAAACAAGACATCATCGGTGAAAACTTGTGACAGAACGCCGAATGATCGAAATTCATTTCGAGAAAGGATAAGTCCCAAATAACTAAATATGTCATTATATAAACATTGAGAATTGTATCAACTAACGATATAACTAACAATTGTTAAATATGTGCATTCTAGTTTGCATCATGTAGGTATGCACATGAAAATAGTTCGGCGAGTCGGCGATCGTGGCGGTGATGACGTCGACAACCTCGAAATGACGTCGGTAGACCTGACTGGCGTGGCCACGGGAATAAGCGGAATCAGGCGATCGTAGATTACAACATCGCCACCGTTCTGGAGTACGATTTTGCCTGACCTCGTCACGACCACCGCGATGTGATCAAGCGACGGGCGACATCGATGTTTCGTCACGTGCTCGACGAACTCGCCGGTGGATGAATACGCGTCCACGTAAATCGCCGAGGGGTCGTCTATCCTGCCGTAGGCGACGATGATGGAGTCGTCGCTCGCTACGGCGCACCGTACCCACTGCCAGATTTCGTGGTTGATTGTGGCACGCGTAGCTCCAATCCCGTTAATGATGACCAATTCAGTGGCTGCTGATTGAATGACGAGGTGACCGGTCGACAACGCATGCAGACTGTAAATTGTTCCATTGTACGGAATGGAGCGAACTTTATCCCCATTGTCCGACCGGTAGACGTTAAGCTTCCCATGAGTATTCGAATGATCACGAGCGATAATCATGCTATCGTGGTCGACTGTCAGGCACGTATGCGTCCACGATCGAGGCACTTTTATCTGTCGCTTCACCTTTCCTAGCTGGGTATTCCAAACTTCTATCGCCGTTCTACCTTTTCGGCACACGGCCATCAAATCGACATCGATAGGTGACGAGTCGGTGATGCAATATTTGTCAGATGTTATTAGGTTCGTGCTTCCATTTTCTACGTTCATTGTATACAGGCTGTAGTTATCATCGCTGTTTTCGCCCGTAAAGGTCACGCGATTCGTGTCCGTGGTCGCATTCAGCAGCCGAAACTGTGGTAGGCCGACTTGAATCGTATGCTCCTTGCACCATGCAGGTGCAGTGGTGACGAACCTGCCGAGTAAGTTCGTCCTTTCAACATCGCTCTTCTCAGGCTCGAACTTCACACTCTCTGCGATGGCCTTCACCGTATTAATCATGTCTTCGTCCAACTCCAGCTCCATGCATTCTTTAAGGCGCGAGTTAGATGTCACCGGGGCATCCATCTGTAGTAGTTCCTCGCTCCCATAAGTCAATGTTCTTTCCGTAATTTCTTTCGCTTCCATTATAATCTCGTCGGCCGTATCCAAACCCTCGCGTATCTCCTCGATTTGAGACAACAACTTCTGCTTTACATCATCAAGCTCCTGCATCATTACACACTGTCTTTGCTTAATTTCTCGACTCTCTGCATCTCTCTCCTCTTTGATCTCCCTCAAACGATTGTCCTTCCATCTGTCTATTTTCAGCTTCTCTTCTTTGGCGCGGTTTTCAATCTTTCTCGCAGAAACGCAGTAGTCGTCATTAATGCTTCTCGATCTCTCCTCAACGCGGACAAGCACGGCATATATTAATCTCTTGAAGCGCTCGTTGACGGCGTCGACGCATTCGTCGATATGACGACGATCGAACACGAGCTCCTTGTCCTTGTCGACAATTTTATCGAGAAGCTGTCTCGTACTTCTTCGCCTTTCCTCCACAACTTTATTAATGTCCTCGTATTCGTGCCCAGAGTGCGTTAGATGCACGCAGACATCACAAATCGGTTGGCAGCATTTTATGCAATACAGAAAAACATCTCGATGTCGATGCTCACGGCACCTCATGCTCGATACTGATGACGATGACGGGGAATCCATGATGGAGTCGGCACACTTTCCCCGCGCACATTCCGAACATAACTTTCTTCTCGTGAGGTAGCGCGCATTTGGTTCATTACCGTCTGTCACACTTTTCCATTTCTCCCCGCACTCATCGCACGACGTGTGGTCCTCTAGAAACTGATCTGCCATTTTTGTTCAACGATGTTTCATCCGTGATCGATAACATGGATGATAATCACAACTGTCAGTTTGTCACAACCGTAACAATATCGCACAAACTTCTTACTCAAAGTTAAGAACTTTAGTAAATTGATGACTGAATAAATTCCAGATTTCTGTGTAGTGATACTGCGAATGTCAAGCTTGGCATTTCCATATTATAGTGTTTCTCTGCTGAAATTCGTCCATATACTGTATACTAAACATGTCCCAGATGCTGGAAGTCGATTGTAACTCCAACGGTTTCCTGACTTAAATGTCCCTGGACTTGCTACACTCAGTCATGATTATCATGTCAAATGTAAACTAAATCCAACCTTGAAAAAAACTAATCATCCGCACATATATAACTACGAGAAGGAGTATTGATATGACGAGTCCTCTTATAGAATGTATGAGCAGCTCAATACGCTGTGATCGACTGACTGCTCCGTGCAATTCCCAACACGCCTCAACTTATTTTTTCGTCTTCTCATTTTTTTCTTTTATGCCAGATCGGAAGTAACGGAGTCAAAGGTTACGTATTGCAAACAAGTCTTTTATTTACGAAGCCTAGTCCGGAAACAGCGACGCATTATTTCGAGCGCTTAGCAAACATGTTTTGCACCAGTGATCCTATTCAAAGACCCCCTCAGTACGAGCAAAGTCCAACAAGTTAACCCGCCCTCGCACCCCTGCCTAACACGAAGAGGCGGCTATTCAATGGTTGTATACATGTAGTATAGACTATTGTACTGCATATTGGCTGTGTGATAGTTACACTATTAATGTGGGAATACACCGATTCGGGCGACTTCTGGTGGAAGTGCGCCCTCATAAGGTGACGCCATAACTGGGGGGCGTCTGACTGCAGCTAGCTAGCTTACATTGCAACGGGTATGCTATACCTATACCGAACCTCGCCCAGGCCGGCCAGGGTCGCTGCTCCGCTAGCTAGTAACCGCTCTCGAGCTCTCTGTACTGTCAGCTGGATCGGAGAAGCCCCCCAGTTATAGCGCCGCCACCGGCGGGCAGGTACATAAAACCCCCAAACCGAATCGGTGTATAGCTTCATTAGTAAGATGTTTATCGGGGCTGTTAATCTTTACAACCGTCTCCTATATATCCAGTCAGATCAAATAATAAAACGACACAAAAAATCAAAGACAAGGACTTATCATCATCGACGAAATGTAATGCAATTCGTATATCCCACTTTAAGTACATATC
>NW_022145598.1:12105800-12160800 GCF_000002235.5 Strongylocentrotus purpuratus
GTTGAGCATTATAGGAAGGATCCATTGTCGTAGCTGGGGATTTCTAACGGTAAACATTAAAATGCTTCTTCATCAATAGATTTTAACACAATATGATGTATTCGGGTCGCGCTTCTAAAGCAGGGCGAGCTTGCCCCTACCTCGAGTTTCTTTTAGTTCGACCTGTGCCCCATCCCATGACTTTTATTGGAGCCTCCACCCCCTTCCCCCATTCATGTTGGTCAATGGCAAACATTGTCAACTCTGCTGCATGACTGTATAACTATATAGCAATTGTTATTATTATTCTTTTCATGTGATCAGAATTCATGTTTCTTTCAGCAATTGATTTATACACAGTGGACACTTCAATGACTCGGGGTATAATGATTCTTACAGAGAAATTTGTACCGCATTATGTATGTAAATAATCATATTTGGATCATAAGAGGCTGGATCGAATTTCATCATCCCCCTCCTTTTTCAGTAAACTATATGGTGTCATATTGGGCCCTATAATTATGTAGGCCTACTTTTGAACGATATCAATTAAACTTCCCGGGCATGTTGTCATTAGGTCGAAGTACAAGTATATGGTAGCTCTCAAACCAATGCAAATCAAACAATGTTATCAGTCAATCATGTCGATGGCGGTTATAATTCCGAGGGTTGACTTTGCGCTGATTCATGACTGGCCCCTGCCCCCCCCCCCTTTCCTAAACATACTAAAATATAAAAAAAAATTGAAAAGAACTAAATGTGACAGTATAACATTTCAATACCCCCCCCCCCCTCTCTCTCTCTCTCTTTCTCCCTCTCTCTCTCTCTCTCTCTCTCTCTCTCTCTCTCTTTCTCTCTTTCTTTCTATGTTTATAACATAGTCATACATGCGGAAAGCAAGCAATATGTACCCCTCACCCCCCTGAAAAAAAGCACATACTTGTAATTTAAAGCACCGTCGATATGATTTCTCCATGAGGGGTAAAACGAAACGGATTTAAACCAAAAAAAGGGCATGCCGAATTCTGGGTCCCCCCCCCCCCCCACCCACCCCCGGTCGCTCCCTTTGAAAGCACCCCATATCTTCGGTTTGTAGGCCCTACGTAAATACGGGCCGGACTTTAATTTGTTGCGTGAAAAGTACCCCTTTTACTGGAGATTTTGGGAACACGAATGCGGTCCCTCCGATCCTGGACTGGGGTGGGGGGGGGGGGGGGGGGGGGGGGGGGGGGGGGGGGGATGGGGCCATGGAGGAGGGGGGGGGGGCGAGGAGTCTTGCAGCAAGTTTAGAATTTATCACTAACAGTATAGGACACGCTCAGTACTGTAACATATCTCATTATCCAATAATCGTTTTACAGTAATACCGATCGAGTTATAATGAGATAACAGAGCGGTGTCGCGGCTCTCCAGGGAGAATTTTTGCTATTGGCAATAACGTACACGTCGTGGAAATCCCCTCTTTGCTCTATCTGCCTCTCTATTCACGGCGACCATTGGCATTGCGGAATTTGAAAAGACTCTGATATATCCAGTTGATTATGGTATCATAAGTTGGCCCACGTAAAAGCACAAGAAAAAGAAAAGAAGGAAAAGAAGAAGAAGAAGAAGAAGAAGAAGAAGAAGAAGAAGAAGAAGAAGAAGAAGAAGAAGAAGAAGAAGAAGAAAAGAGAAGAACAACAACAACCGTTGGCTAAAGCAAATGATCTGTGTTGAAATAAAATGAAATGAAAGGAAATGAAATAAATAATAAGAAGGAACTTAAAATACCCCTCGGGGCGGTATGAAAGCTGAGAGAAAAGATGGGTTGAGCCGTTACTAACAGGTATGAATAACAAGTCAACAGGTGTGCAATCTATAGCTTGGCTATTCATGAAGTATGTGCACAAACCCTGATTTATAAAGGCCTATGCAGGAAGTGCATGTGTCACCCTTCTTTCAACGAACGTGACAAACAAGATTTTTTGCATTGTATATAACACCAGCAGAAATGTACGGAAGCGTTAAAGTGCCATTATACTTGAGGACATGACGAGATATTTCATCTTGTCAAGTCGACTTAATATCCATATCATGTCGACATGTAAAGATATTTAACCTACCATGTCGACTTATCAACTTTTATTAGTCGACATGGCGAAATAAATTATCTTGCCAAGTCGACTTCACAAAAAGTTCATGTCGCCATGGCGACATAAGTTATCTTACCAAGTCGACTTCTAAAACATACATGTCGTCATGGCGACATATATTATCTTACCAAGTCGACTACCCAAAAAGTAATGTCGACATGGCGAAATAAATTATCTTGCCAAGTCGACTTCACAAAAAGTTCATGTGGATATTATGTGGATATTAAGTCGACTTGACAAGATGAAATATCTCGTCATGTCGTCAAGTAGAATGGCACTTTAACGCTTCCGTAGAAATGTCATACCATTTTTCCCCTATAAAATTGGACCAGTGCCAAAATAAACAACGCATGATATCTCTTTCCCGCTCTCTTCTTACCTCCGGTGTTGCACAATAATATGCCTACTTCAGAAACTTGTATCTGAACACAAAATCATTAAACGCCGGTCGCTTTAGCAACAACAAAAATACAAACAATTTCATTTTCTTTTATATTAGCCTTCATTTTAGAAGAAAAATGTTGGAAAAACTGTTCACCAGTTATTCTTCTCCTTGAAATAGAGCTTAGATATAGTGGTTGTGCGATAAGAAACTTTGTTTTTACATGTACATGTATGTCAAGATGGTCATACTACACTTCAAATAGTGATTGAATGGATTGAGCCAAAATCATGGTCACTATTTGAAATGTAATCATGAGGATTGCTTAATATGTTGTTTTTTTCGACTAGATTCGATTTTATGATATATATTTTTACCTAAAGTCGTGTGACATACACAAATAATTATTAAAGAGGTTACAATAAGCAACAATAATTTTATTATTCAAAATATAACGTACATGCAAAATAGGAAAGCGCTCATTAATTTTCTGTCTATTAAGAATTTTCATGACATAGATCATGGTAAACTAGTACCTATTATTCATTGGTTTAAACTTCATGGAGCTACAAAATCAATCGACATGGCTTAAATAATTATTTGAATTAAAAAGAAAATAAAAATTAAGATGTTAGTGAAACAGAGTTCCGATAGTTCAAGGCTAAATTATACATTTTTAGTTCAATGGTACACAATAATGACTGTATGACAGCTTTTCAGATTTTGAATTTGATGTGATAATTATTTTTTTTAAACAGTGGAAAGGTTCGATCTCGAAACCGTCTTTAAAGATACTATGTCCCTTTTGCAGCCAACACCAGATTCTGTAGAATTCTGCAGGAACCATGAATATGTCATGTATGTCCAATCTGTGAAATTTAAACGTTAGCAGTGTCCTAATATTCAAATTATGCAAGGAAACCCGTTTATTTGCTAGACTTCACTGTCAGACGTATCATTTTAACAAGACAGTTTGTAAGGAAAACTAGCACCAGATGTTCCCGCATAGGTCAATCCCTTTGACCTTGCGTTGATTTCTTCAGACAGGGTATTCCCCTGTTTTTAAGTTGGCACGCGGATGATCTCACACTATGAACATGACAGACAATGAAAGCGGACAAAATATACAGTTCCTCAGGTAGACAAAGGGACATCCCTTCACCGCTATTATGTAAAAACCTGTAGAACAGGTGTCACATGCATATTCACCTGTTCTACACATTTTTACATAATAGCAGTGAAGGGATGTTCCTTTGTCTACCTGAGGAACTGTATATTTTGTCCGCTTTCATTGTCTGTCATGTTCATAGTGTCATCACACTTGACGTGCATGCTCTATAGACCTATACGCCCACATATTTCACACTGTGTCGTGGCAATTGAGTGTACTATATTAGTACTTGTCGTGGTTTATCAGTCATTGTTATTCAGGACTTGTTTTTATTGTCGTAAGGATGTGTTATTTCCTTTAACCGCAGTGGAAGTTTTCTCAATCAATGGCCTTCGATCCGAGAGCCAATATGACAAAATGAAATAATATTGCAACTCAACTTTATTATAGTATTTCTTCAGTTTTTATATGTTTTAAAAGCACGTGGACATCTTGGTAAAATTGACACTAAGATGATTTTATATATTTATTTATTTAAAAACGGAAAAGAAATATGTCTACAGAAAGTAAATTATCTAAAAAATATGATTTCAATCTATGTAAATGAATTCGAATAGGCCTATTTGTTGGTAATAATAGTAAAATTAAGTGATCGCCACCAACACACTAAAACCCCAGATTCCATTACCGAAGTTGTGGTACCATATTGAAGGATAATTTTTTTTTCACGATGTATTTTGACAATATGATATGATTGTATTTATTTGAGGGCTTGTTTTCTAACGAACATAGGCCTTCTGTAACTCCTTGATGCGATTTCTCTATTTGCCCTTTCTACATTGTAATACAGGGTGGCGCTATTCAGGTTCTGTTTTTTCATCACATCGATCAATATCATCACAATTACCACCAATATCCTCATCATCCAATTCTTCATCAGTCTATACTCTATAGTTTTCCTCCACCCTCAACATAAATATTTTCTCTCGCTCTCTCTCTCTCTCTTTCTTTCTCTCTCTAGCCCACCCCCTCCATCTATCTCTCCCTCCTTCTGTCCCCTTTCTCTCTGCCTCTCTCTTTCTCACTCTCTCTCTTTACTGCATGATTTTTCCCCATGTTAATACTATTTGGACGTTTTCCTCCACAATACAAAAAGTAAAGCATTCCACCAGCATATTACTTTCATTTGAGAATCTAAGAATTTATTAAATTCATTATTATACAATTTGCAATGTACATGATATCAAATCATATCTTATAATACAATCTCATTTACAATGCAATACATGTCAAATGTACCACTTCCCCCAACTGTATACTACCTGTAAGACACACACAAGTTATTTGGATGTATTTATTATCCCTTCCAGATTACATGCTTTTACCATTTCCATATATTGCTTGTGCAGATATTCTTGAGATTTACCAGATCTACACATTTCAGTATCTGAATACATAATGCGAAAGAATACACAATACATTGAAAGATGTCTCAGAACCAGATCTAAAAAAAGTTCAGAAATGTTGAATTGATATTAAAAGATGGGTAAAGAATTGACCAAAGCAAAACAAGACTTATGTTCCCCATTAATAAATGACACCTCATAATTACATAATTACATAATTATTTTTATGCGCACTCTCAACTTGCAGTTGCTTAATTTCTCAAACGTTTTACATTTGTTGTAATGTGTATGACGCCACACGAGTTTCGTCACTTTCAAAGAGGGTATATGCCGTTTCTCTACTCGGTAGATATTTGTCACTTCAAGTGGCATCTCTTGATAAAAACCCTGTTTTATCTGCTCCAACCAAAATAATTACAATCAAATCTAAGACAGCTATAAATCATCACAATCTTCATACTTTTTCTTTCTTCGCAATACTTAACTTCACATATGTACACGCATGCCTGTGGTGGGACAGAGATATAGAGAACATACAATGACAATGCTACAAAATGAAAGAAATTTCAAGTATTGCTATTTCTAAATTGAATGACTTGATCTGACTTTCTGAAAAGGACATTGATGGAATTTAAAGATTTACTTCACAACACTGCAGAACAAACATTCAAAAAAAAAGTTTACAGTTAGAAAATAAAAGGGTGTCTTGAAGAAACATCAGAATAAGATGAGCGAGAAGTCAAGCATTTTCAAGGCAACTCGCCTACTTGTATCTCTACTGTTTGGAGCCAGAAGGGTGTTAAAGGTAAAGACCAGTTATGGTCATGCGATTGCATTGTGAAAGAAACGTTGTGGAATCGATCAGAAAAGGTTGATCATCTAGCATCTAGCATCTGCAAGGTTCTGGAATCGTCAAAATGATAAGAAATTTGGCCCATTCTTCGTAAAGTTACAAGCACTATACACAGAAAGATGTATATGGGACTACCCTATATCTCTCACAGACCATGCGAGAAACAAATTTACCAAATATATGAATTAGTAGGCGGTTTCCCGGCAAATTTCTTATCATCATGTATTAGTCAAAACATATTCTTTCACATGATTGGTAATGAGAGCTTCCATTTCATTTTTTTAAATTGGGGCGTTTCCAATACTGGTCTTTACCTTTAACTCACTCTCTTCTCAATAACCAGACCAACATCAAGTTCATTTATATTCTGTTTCATTTAGAACACAAAGGGCATACAAACAAGACTGATGTTAGCTTGTTATTCTGTATTAATACCCTTCGGCAACAAACGCAATATACTACTGAATCACCTAACTAATATCATGCTCACCGATAATGAATCTGTTAAAGGTATTACAAAGTTTTGGGAAATTTTGAAAAATGGGTGGATAGTGATTCTTTACAATTTTGATATATTTGGATGCCCCTGTGGATGTATTAAAAACACCAGAAATTTTAGCCCCTAAACCACTTCTGCTTTCGAGAAGAATTGAATATAAAGATTTACCGGTGATCCCGGTAAATTTTGATAAATTTCAAATAGCTCCTATGGCCGTACAATGGTAGCTGCGATCATGAAAATCTCAGAGTATGTAGTTGTGGTATATAATTTCCGAACGAGAATAGCTAATCGGTCGATTTTAGTCAATAAACATTGTTTTATAGCTTAATTAATATCTTGACCTTGAGAGGGAGCTATTCAACATGAAGTGTTTTTTATTTACAATTTCATAACTTTAGAGTCGATTTCGACCGCGACAACGATCACTGAATATTGTAGGATCGTATATGCTTCCAATATGTTCATTTGAACCAAATTCATGACCCCATACCAAAACTTTGTATTACCTTTAAGAGCCAGAAGGGCATTAACTCTCTGTACACTTTAGACTCGCTGAACCTTTATAATCCTCAAGTAAATTTACGATCAGCAGGTAAATATCAGCTTTAGAGCCCTCGTACATGTTCCCCGCTGAGTGATAGATCATTAACTGCTTCAGCACCCAGGTTGAGGAACAGTCTTCTTCAGTCTCTTTACTCTTGTGACCTGGGGGCATTTCACAGAACTTGTCATCGGTGACAAACGGCAGTTTTTGTTGAAGCTACTGAAATCCTCGCTTCTGATTGGTTATCAGCAGATTTGTCACTGAATTTTGTCATTTGTCATTGAAAAAAGGCTTTGTGAAACGGGTTTCTGCTTTCTACTTTCAAACCCAACTAAAGACATACCTATTCCACATTGCTTACAACCAGTCACCACCTATTACTCCCAAGGTGAATCATGACCAGATATTTAGGTAATTTTTTAGTCCCGTCAGCGCCTTTGATGAGACACCATGATACAGGATTTAATTGGATTGTGTTACAGTATACAAGTCAACACCATTCTAACTACAAAAAAAAACGAATTATTGTTTCATCTCTGAGAATGTTTTGGTTATTCTGTACTACCACCCTATTGCCAGGCACAAAACATACCACAGAATCACAAAACTAGTACGTGCTAATTTTTCTGTTCAGCGGTAGAAGGCCATTTACATAGCCCTTTATCATCCTTCTCGCACCAAAGCGGAAAACATATATTCTTTCAACTGTCAGAACATGTAATACTTAACAAGAAGACTGATGATAAGAATGGAAGAGAAAACAACTAGTTACATTCACAGACATTCGATTGATGGAAGAGAAGGCATTTAACCGACATATATATATATATAAAAGCAAGAAAGCGTAAGTCGACCATCTAAAAAAAGCTGTATGTACATTTCATTCCGGAGGTAATTTATAAAGGCTGTGAATATAATTGTTTCATATTTTCAGAGTTTGCCGCTAAATACCAGACAGTGACAGTACAACATCGACCAGAAAATCAGAAATACCAAACACATGATACTTGGTTTATTTCACATGCAATCAAATACTTTCTGACCATTATCCAATCAGAATCCACATTGTCTTAATGTAAAACAGAATCCTTGATTCTGATTGGCTAATAGGAAAGATGTGATTGATTGGAGAAGTGCAATGAAATCTAATTTCTGAAAATCAGCCAATCAAATTCCACCAATTGATGACATCAGAAGAATACTTCATTCTGATTGGTCAAATGACATTATTGTTTGATTGCAAGTTCAGAATTCCCTTGTTTCTTGACTTTGAATGCAATCAGTTGATGTGAAGGAACAGTAATTTCAAGACATGCCGAGCATAATCTTTACATACCGGTACTAATATTCTGAATCAAAATCTGGATTTCCAATGAAATATGCGAGACCCATGAGTGAAAAGTATTGCTTTTTTAGATTACAGTGCCAAATCGCTTGTGAAATATATTTCAATTATATCACACCATAGATATCTCTTGAAAGCAATCTAATGGCTGTGCAATTTGTTGAACACCTTTCAACAAATTTCTGACATTTCATTTACAGACTTGACATGAACATAAAATCATTTACCAACACACATCACTAAAACATTTTGAGATTTACAGCTTTGGTAAACGTTTGAACAAGGTGATGAACATTTTTATACAAAATACTATACGGGTGAAAGCCTCGTATTAAATACAGCAAGAGGTCCTTAAAAAGATCTGTGTTATCATGAGAATAGCGAATAAATTATTTGTTCTTCTAGGAGGCTATTGGCATTGAAATGTAATATTTTGTGGCTGTTTTTTTTTTCTTCTTTTCTTTTTTTTTTTCTTACAGTACCTTTAAAAGCGCACAAGCAATGGCTCCTCATCTTCAACACTAAAAAGACTGCAGATGACTAGAAAAACAAGGGAAAGCTGAAATA
Organism: Strongylocentrotus purpuratus; assembly: GCF_000002235.5. NCBI lineage: Eukaryota > Metazoa > Echinodermata > Echinoidea > Camarodonta > Strongylocentrotidae > Strongylocentrotus > Strongylocentrotus purpuratus. The sequence goes on from NW_022145598.1 coordinate 12,114,622, forward strand.
GAACCGTTGGCTAACTTTCTTTGCAGCGCCAAAAGGATACGAGACCGAACCGTTTGGTTTACACTCGACAAAGCTCCGGTTTCAAGGGCTGTAGAAAATAAAGCACCTAATCATGCACTCTTAGAGTTTAATAAGGCAATAGCAATTAAGACATACATATTCACAATAGGAACAATGCTTTTGTATAATTCACCATTTCAGTTAAAATACTGATTACAGGATTAAAATCTTCTGATTTCAATCAAAATTACAAAAAGTAAATATGATAAAATCTTTTATTTCAGCATTAACTTATAGTTAAAAAAAAAAAATATTGACCACTTTTAAGCTGGTATTGACTGAAAAACTGTTATTTCACATAAAAGTTTAAACAGTTGCAATGCTTTTAATGTATGTAACTATTTATCGACTCAATTCTTTTATTTTTCAATTGAAAATTACCAAAAGCAGCGATAATGTAATGTTATATTTTGCTTCAAAATTTAAAAACCAGATCTACCTCCAAAGCTCAACTCATGTGACCAATTTAGGGCAAAAATGTTACTTTTTTTAAATTGCTCTGATTGTTAAAATTAGCTTAAACAGATATTACATACATATTTACAAAAAGTATATATACGACAAATGCATCATCGTCACATGATGCAACAATCCATTAATTACTGAGACTCCTATCATGACTATACATACAAAACAATATTCCCATGTCCATGATAGGCAACCAATTTATAGACAACAACTGTACAGATCAAAGTTTACATTGCTTCATTGAGAACTAGACAAATAAAACAGATCGCAGCTGTTGCTTTGCATGTAATTAAAACATAAGTCAAGGTGATGTTAAAAAGAAACACGTTCAAATACTGTGAGATCTAACTCGAATGCAGAAATTCAGTGCAAGGAGTGGATTGTCAGGCTATGAAAGCTTCATGATTTTACGATGGATATTCATAACACACCATGACATTATGAATATTCATGACATTCATGAATACATAAATTAGTAAGAGTGGGCTCAAGAACATTTCAATAAGCACTACAAATTAGAAACCCAATTTCCTCCAATTTCTCAGATGCTGTTCTTATAAACATTAGTTAGCCAATCCGATTGATTTGATTTCTGTTAATCCATGAAGGCCTCTGCCGTCCTACAAAAGTTGATATGAGCTTAAGATACGGGAGCTTGTTCTATAAACCTCTGGTGATTGCACTGTTTTGGATCAAAGTTCAGCTGATACTACCGCACTCCACCGTACCTGTAAGGAGAGAGAGAGAGAGAGAGAGAGAGAGAGAGAGAGAGAATAGGTTAGAATTAATCTATTCATCTTCAAAGACTCATGGTAGTGGGTCCTCATGGGGATTTCGACACCATTCAGGTTTTTCACCTCAATTAGAAGTCAGTGTTGTCAATCATCAACATACCGGCCAGCATTTAACGGCAGAAAGCAGGGATCTCTCAAGACAACATTAGAAATAGATTCTACTTTATATACTTTTAACACAGGAGTTTTCAGAAATAAAGAAGATTCTAGCGTTCATTTTATCAGTTGGACAGCCAAAAATAGGAATCCTTCCTCCAAAATAGGAATGGTTGGCAACTGTACATCATGAGTAGATTTCATTTTTACCACTGATGGCTCTTATATAATGCAATGCACCCTCCACCTAATGCCTCTTAAAGATAAAGACCAGTTCTGGTCATGCGATTGCATTGTGAAAGAAACGTTGTGGAATCGATCAGAAAAGGTTGATCATCTAGCATATAAGGATTGGTGTGTACTGCAAGGTTCTGGAATCATCAAAATGATAAGAAATTTGACCCAGTCTTCGTAAAGTTACAAGCACTGTACACAGAAATATGTACATGTATATGGGACTATACGCACACGTGCGAGACACATGCGTTTATCTCTCACAGTCCAATAGATAAACTAATTTACCAAATATATCAATCAGTAGGCGGTTTCCCGGCAAAATTGTTATCATCATGTATTAGTCAAAACATATTCTTTCACATGATTGGTAATAAGAGCTTCCATTTCATTTTTTGAAATTGGGGCGTTTCCAATACTGGTCTTTACCTTTAAAAAAATACCAGCATCATATTTTTTCCAGGCATTCCAAATTTGAAGGCAAGCTGGAGTTCATTTCTGGTAAGCATACTGTTTTGCTGCCTGGGAGACCTGTACACATTGGTCATTCAACTGCGTCTGGTGTCAGCGAATGATGTTGGGCAATTTCTATAGGCTGAATACAGGGACCGACTGGTTCCCGTAAGCAAGGGCTTAATCTTAACTATTGTAAAGTACTATTATGAGAAGCACTCACTTGGACGCCCAATCTGTTCGGCCATGGACCGGCTGCGCTCGTAATCCGTTGTTCCTGGCAGCTCCAAAGGTATTTGTTACACCTGCTTTTGTTGTTGTCTTCCATGGTTCTGATAAGAGTATAAAAAGATATAGAAATACACAATAAAATGACACGTGGATACAACTAATCCACAGTGCAAGCACTAATCAAAAGCCTTCAAGAATAATTTTTCATTGCTGGATTTGCTGAATTGCAAAAATATACAAGTATAGATTTCATTCCTCAATTAAAAAGAACAATATTTAGACCTTCACAGGCTACTTTATTGGATAAATGTCATAATAACAAAGAAACGATCAAAAAGTTACATATGCATAAATAAGTAAATATAGATAAGTGTTATTTCTTGGGAGACTGCATTTCCAAGGTGACACCCCCCCCCCCCCCCCCCCCCCCGACACCAAGAACAACAACAGAATTGAGTTATGATCTCTTCGGTGAAATGATAATGCTCCCCCCCCCCCCCCCCCCCCCCCAGGATAAACTGGGACTTGCATATTTAACGCCCCACAATACTACTTGTAGCTACTTGCTCCCTCGATATAGAACACAATGCCTAATCAGTGAAACATTGGTCCCCCATGATCCTCTTTTTCTTATGTTAATCGAGAGATGATTTGATGAGATAGCATCCTGTCAGCGACCACCCTGGGTGGTCTAATCCCTCCTGGCCAAACTAGTACAGATGGCCTTTAACACACACACATAAGCGTGTGGAAAGAAAGGGAATTTAGTCTCACCATTGTAGCCCCCTATTCTAGCAGAGCTGTCTTGTTTAGCGGAAAATGATGGCATATAGTTTCCTCCTCCACCGTTTCCTCCACCATTTCCGTAGTTGTTCTCCGTTCTTCTTGCGTAATTTGATCCTGGAATGGACAGAAGAAAATAACAATAATAGTAATAATAATAATGATTTTAGATTATATGTGATAGTGATAATGATGATGATAATAGTAATGATAAAAATAATGATAACAACGACAACGATAATAGTAACTGGATTTATACAGTGCCTATTGTAGAGGATACTGAAGTCTACATACAGGATACAAGGATACAAGATACAGGTAATCTGTCTTCCACGGGGTCCTTTATTTGACTCACCTAATATGTTACTTCTATGTGCACTGCCTGACGGTACTTTATTAAGTGCAGGTAAACCATGGCCCGAATCCTTCCTGGGGCTCTTCACGTTCATACCTGACAAAGAAAATAATATGACATGAATTATGCAAAAGTTCATTTGATTTTTCCATTGTTCTGTGTCATTTCTGTCATCCTAAATTTAGAGTGTATCAAGTGGCATAACAGATGATCATTTAGTTAATCAATCAACTCACTTATTATGGAATTTACAATCTTTTCTTATTCTTTGAGTCCCGCCGCGGCACTAATGTCCTTAGGCAAGACATTAATCTACACTTGCCACTCTCCACCCAGGTGTTAAATGAATACCGGTAGGAAGGAATTCCTTAAAATGCTGTGAGCGTCGAAATCGGCAGCCTAGCATAGCCGGGTAATGTTGGAGCGCCTTGAGGACCTTGCAAGGTCGATATGTGCATTATATAAGAATCCAATATTATTATTATTAGACTGTATCAACTCTGCCTCGATACCGGCGTTTTTCCAGTCTCGTCTCTCTCTTTCTCTCCTTCATATTTTTGTATTACTATGATACTTGTAAGTTGTATACATTATTTTTAGATTTTTACTCTGTAAACTCCATTCAATTCTACCCTTGGGCTCCCATGTGGATTTTATAATAAATAACATTTCAATTCAATTCAATTGGATTTGCAGGCACAAACCTGTGTAAATAGACTACATAAACTAAAGTAGACTAGAGTCTGCAGGCCCTGTTCTAGAGCGGCGAAGCAGCCAAACACTGACAAAGGCAGGCAAAGCTCACAGCTTCATGAAATTATGTTTTAGTGAAAACGTCTGTTCCTGCAGGTTTTCGAACAATTGTCATAATTAAACCTTCAAAAGTAACTTGTTGCATTGTGAAAGGGGTATTTACTTATCCCAATGGAATGAAATTTATAATGAGGGTACCTGTTTCATTTTTACAAAGAAAATGGTAGTATTTTTTCATTTAAACGCACCTACAAATTATGACTACCATGGATTGAGCCAAGCTGGTGTAAGGTGCAGAAAGCATTAGAGGACTAACTTCCTACCATGTACCCATTTGGTAGACCTGGATGGAGAGTGGCATAATAAAGTACAGTAACAACTAGAGATCTTTTACCTGGTAGATATCTGGCCTTGCCCATGTAGAACTGTTTAGCTGATGAAGCAGATGATTTTCCAGACTCTAGTCCCACCCTAGCCACTCCAGGTTGGTTTCTTGTCGATAGAGGGCCTACTCTGTGCTTAGTTGGACTCCTAAAGGGATAGGACAACAAAGCAAGAAAAGATGGGTCAGATTTTTTGTTTAATTAGGTTGAGAAAGAGGGTGAGAATTATCATATCTTGATTCCAGTGAAGAAATTGTTTGCAACCGATATGAAAATTAATAGAATGTCACATAGAAAGCCAGGATAATTTACATTGTTAAGTCACAAAACCACCCAGATATATGCTAACATTTATCACCACCATGACCAATTGACTCCTGAAAAGAACCCCCTTCCCCCTCCCCCCCCCCCCCCCCTCAAAAAAGGGAAAAAAAGAATTTTAATCTTTACATGTACATGTATATACATGTACAGTGTAAGTCAAAATATGTTCTAAATTCAATCATTTAAAAAAAATATATCTAAAAGCATTAATCCCTTCAAGAAATTCTGAAAGTTAATGGGACTGTACTGAAGGGGATTAGACTTTGCATAGTAATACCATACAACATTTTACAATGGATACAAATACAATATAATAACGATAAAACAATCCTTTCTACTCACTTCAAAAAGTCATCATCGTCTTCCCAATCCAACGAGGCCTTCTTCCCAACTGCATTTCCCGCTCCGATTGTAGGCAACGCCTTGCCTTTCATTCCTCCGATCTTCTTCGTCTTGGCACTGGTACCACCGAACCCTCGACTTCCTTCCAAGTCAAAATCATCCCAACTGTCTTCCACTTTCTTCCCCGTCTCCCATTTTCTCCTCCCACTCTTGTTTCCAGCGTTCGGAGCCTTCTCCTGGACAGGCTTTGAGGGTTCCACGTCTTTCGACTTGCCCAGATTGGCAAAAAAATCATCCATACTGTCCTTAGGCTGGGCATTGTCCCTCTTGGGTTGTACTTTTGAGAGAGGGCTCGGCGCAGGTTCGCGTTCTGCAAGGACTCTCCTCTTTGCCGAGTTCTGGTTGGGTGCCTGCCTTTGAGCCATTTGGTTCTGCTGGTGTTGCTGAGCGGGGGGCTGCGCTTTGGCACCCAGGTTCTGGCCGACTTGAAAGTACTTGTATTTAAGACACTGAGAAAGCAAACACAATGAAGAGTATATCAGCATTACAGCATCAAAGGGTGGAAGTGCCAACATACCTTAGATTAGATGTAGATCAGGGTCCAGTATTATGAACAGTTGCCATTATTCGCAATTTATTTGCATGTGATATCAATCGCAACTATGTATATAAGAGATGGGGGGGACTGCAAACATGCAATTGGTTGGAGGACTTTCGATTGATTCAGATCCATCAAAACTCTTTATTGGATGGGGCTCAGATGTACAGATGCACATTAGATATGGATGTTACAGCAACCCTCTCATTCAGGTTTGATTAAAGATCTTGTCCACTCTTTAATGGAATTGAATGACAATCAATATTTGTTTGACCACACTAAACAATCACATTAGAGAGAAAAACATATTACACACAATTGCTCCTTTTTCGAGGTGGAATTTTGTTCGAAGTACTTTGCTGCATCATCAATACAAAGGCCCTTGAGCTAGACAAGACAAGACGGGAGAAGACTTACCTGTGCTGCAGTGGGTCTCTTCTGTGGATCCCAGAGGAGCATGTCGCGTATGAGATGAATAGATTCGGGGCTGGCGTTGGGTATGATCGTCTTGAGGGGCATGGCTACGCACTGCGGAAACTTGAAGTTCATCTGGGACGCTAACCTGAAACCCTCCACCCATTCCTCCTGGAGAGATCAAATGAGGGGCAAGGAGTATGGTTACAGATGGACGATGTTCATTGAAGGACAGTTTGAAAAATAAAGAGTCCAATATCAAGACAGAGTTAACATCATCATCAACATCATCATCATCATCATCATCATCATCATCATCATCATCATCATCCTCCTTCTCCTTATCATCATCCTCATCATCATCACCATCATTATCACCATAACCATCATCATTTTCATTATCAGTGTTATTATTATTATCATCATTAGTATTTTGTTTTGTTTGGGGTTGTTGTTGCCTACCTTCTTAGGGGTACCCAAGACAGTAGTGATCTTGAAGATCTCATCCACCTCACTGCTTCCTGGGAATAGAGGTCTTAACGTGTAGAGCTCAGCCATGATGCAGCCTACTGCCCACATGTCAATGGGCGAGCTGTACTTGGTGGAACGCAGTAGGACCTCTGGCGCTCGATACCTATCATAATGGAATAAATCAATAAAATCAATTAATAAATAGATGATAAATAAGTAAACAAATAAATACTACAACAACTACTACTTGTACTACTATAAGTACTCCCTTTTCTTCTCCTCCTACTACTGCTACTAAATAATAACAATAATCCAAAATAAGAACAATAATAACAAGAATTATAATAATAACTACAACATATATTTCACTTTGGAATAGTAAAGTAATAGGTGCATCATAAATGTGAGCTATTATTAATATTATTATTATTATTATTATAGCAACTCCTACCATCTTGTTGATACATAGTCTGTGTATGGAGGTCTGGACCTAGTCTCCCTCGCTAGACCAAAGTCAGCGATCTTGATGAGTTCTGGTCCACAGCATAAGAGATTCTCTGGCTTCATGTCTCGATGGAAGAAACCTGAAGTAGAAAATATACATGTACAATACATCCATGTAATATGTAAGTAGATATTAAAGTTTCTCATTACTGTAGTTGCATAGCGCTGTACAGGTGTATGGTCGATTCATCCCACTCATTTGCATCCGCATACAGTTGCCTAGCAACCATGAGCATGTTTGCTGCCTGGCTTTTTCTTTCTTTTTTTAATCATCTTTTTACCTTTGTTTTGCTTTTTTTCTTGCACTATGTAATAGAAGATTATCTTTAATACTGAACATTACAATAATTTGTTACAGAGCTAAATGTTTTTTTTATGATTGAAAAATAGACACTGTATAATTTTACATTTCTGTCTGAGGGAATTCTTTGAGTTTTCTTTGAAAAATTTGAAGAACAAAAATTATGAAAAAATTGAAAGAATTTTGTGAATGTACAAAATGTACATGTGCTTCTAAAATTGGAATGCGTGAAAATACATTCTGATATAAACTTAAATCTGCATGTATGTTTAACTGGGCACACAAATGCTTAAAACAGGATACGCTCTAATGGACAGATATCAAACCAATTAGCTTGTACAGTGTAAAGCACAATACATTAAAATCCAATTCCCCAAAGCCCAATCTCTTATTGATTTTAATTGGCAATCTAGACACACTCAGTGAATGATTAGTCTGCATGCACAGACTCTAATTTGATACTGAAATACAATTCCATAATTTCTTGAGCAGAGCCTAGCTCTGTCAGTCTTTGGCTTTGTCAGGACCGGCGACGTAAAAAGTCCAGAGCCTATACAGTGCACTCAACCATGCAGTCTCCATTATAGTCTCTTAAATCAGACACTACATTTCCCACGCATAGACTCAAAAGGTTTGTGCGCATAGACTAATGAATGATTAGATCTACATGTATCCATTGTGCCAGGTTGAAATGAGGCTATTCATCCCATTCAATAGCATCCGGATACGGTTGCCTAGCAACCATGAGCAAGTTTGCTGCCCGGCTTTATTCTTTCTTTTTTTTAATCATCTTTTCACCTTTGTTTTGTTTTTCTTCTTCAAGCTCTACATGTACATTCGCATCCATGGACGACTGTCATACTTGCGAGTGATTCAACCATAAATATAGATCCTGACCTGAAATGGTTTAACCATGGATACATCTTATACTTAATAGAAGCCTAGGGCATGCACATGTACATGTAGGTCTGATCACCTTCTCTTAAAGGGATCGTTTAACAATGTTAAATCTGAGATACACGGCCCTACCTGTTATAAGTGTCTGTGATATGGTGTAATATCGAAGCCCTGAAAAAATCTCGCTTCAAAATGATCAAGAAGTGCCTCAAAAAAGTAAATATCTTTGAGTGACCGGTTTTACCATACTCGTTTTACCCAATAGAGTGTAGTGTTATGAAAACCGTCCGGCGAACGGTTTTTAAAATTTGTAATACCAATCATAAATATCTTGATAATCAGACGGGCGATCAGCTTGTAAAAGTCATGGGGTTCCTGACTGACCTAAAGGTTTATAATTATCATTGCATCATGAGCTAAATCCAGAATTTTGTTTCAGAATCTGAGACAAAGTTACCGGATCCCTTTAAAGTTTCTGTTATGGTTTTGATCGTTCTGAATGGTATAAACGTAAATCTTCTGTTTGGAACCACAAGGGCATTGACTCCCTGTGTACAAACTTGTGTCTCTAAACAAAACAAAACGCAAAGTAATCAATTTCCTGACTAAGGTATGAAACACAACATCGTTCCTTATAGAAAATTTGAGAAATGCTCACCATTTTTGTGGATGTATGCCATTCCCTGAAGAATTTGATATACAATATTCCTGATGACTGGTTCTGGTAATAACCTATCCCTGTTAAAGCAAAAGAGTATAAAACATAAATACATGTGCACTGTATATAGAGGGTACATAGTTTTGTGTGTATCATAGACCCTTGAAAAAATAACATTTCATGCAAATGAGGTCAAAATTTTCATCTGCCCCATGTTCCACTATGAACTTCAAAATTAATCTTTAAAAAAGAAGCAAAAACCAAAACGACAACAAAAACAATGCTACATGTACGTGTAATGAAAAGTGACTCCCAATTTAAGTTTAACACATTATACATGTAAGTACATGTACATGTACGATATGTCAACATGTACTTGTACTTGTAATGCAACAAAAACATGAACAATATCAAGCATATCAATATCATACTTGTAAGCACAAGTATGAGATTTGCAACAAAAAACAGATTTGGATAAACTTACCTTCCTTTCATGAGTTCATAGAGATTCTCTGTCATGTACTCAAACACAAAATAAAGAATGTTGTCTTCTCGTATGACTTCCTTCAGCTTAACTATGTTGGCATGGTTCAGCTTTTTCAGAGACTGCAAGAAAAATAAATGTATGTAAGCATAAGAATAATAATAATGCGTTCTTGTATAGCGCCAATATCTGTCAGACTTGACACTCCTGGCGGAGCTCCACATTTATTACCCTGGCTTTAGCATGGCTGCCGTTGCGGGGCTCTAGCATTTCAGGGAATTAATTTCTGCCAGGTACACATGTACCTGGGTGGAGTGTGGCAACTGGCAAAGGTACTTTGTAGATTAATGTCTTGCCAAAGATTATTAGAGGACTTTGAATGAATAACACAAAAGATCACTCATTGCCTAAATGTTGATTTGTCCTGATATACATACTGTACATGTGCTGTAAAATGTACAGTGTACATGTTAAGGATATATTGCTTGTTCACTTTTACAGTTACCGGTAACAACTAAATTTTTCATACCCATATTGAGTTTTGTCATTTTTTAAACACAGTTAACAATTGATTTGTCCCAACGTACAATGTATATACTATTGAGAATGTGACATATTAAAGCTTACAAACATGTGTACATCTAAAAGTGTTCAACAAAGGCCCTACAGTGATTTCAAGAATTCAATAGACAAAAAGAAAAAAAGCTGGGTGCAACAAACTACATGTAAGACCAACATACAGTACAATGTACATGATTTGACATGACTGGACTACAGGTACAGGTGTATACTCAGGCAGCTTCTTCTTTTCCTTTTCTTTTTTTGTTGAAGCCTCGGTCACAAATGCCATTACGAACTGCTACGAACGCCGTACAATTGATTTTCAGACAATGGAAATTCAGGAAGACAATGGAAAAATAGGGAGATTTGTACGAAATTAGTGTTCGTAAAAACCTTTGTGACTATAGCATAATACTGTACATGTGTACATTGTACTCTACATTTACAACTTATGTAAACTACACTTTCTCTTAAATGTATGCCCTTTTACAGTACTCTACGATTTAGCAGTTTAGACAGTTAACAGTACTGTGTCTGAAGGGGGTTGATCATGATTTTAATCTCTTGTACGGCGCCATACACACATATCTAGACAGTGTTCAAATAGACAAGCAGAACGGATAGCTTCGTATTGAGGGGCAGTCTAGGATACACATTGATACACGGTCTGCATTGATTACTGTTGCTAGGTAACAAAGGATGAGCTCGTGCAAGAATGCCAAGCATTATACAGTCTAATAAGTAGCATACCCTTGTCACTATTCATTCCACACATGGCTTATTCCGCAATGATAAACATGTGATGCATGTACAATGTAAGCATCTCTGAATTTAAAGTGTATTCTATGTTTTTCAGCTTTGTTATATACAATTTTTTTTTCTCATTTTTTTTTCTCCCATTTTTACATTGTTCTGTTCAGATGGTCAGATTTATCTTCCTTTTCCTTTAGTGACAGTGTTCTTGTTCTTTTGATCACTCAATAATTGGCATACGTACTGTATAGCACACACAGATTATTGAGTAGAGTGCACAGCATTCATTTTTTTCTCCTTCATTTCATTATTTCATCTACAGGTAATACAAGTGCTCTGAACTAAAGGCCTTTTCTCGTGCAAAAACAGACTGACTGCACTTCAACTAGAGAAGAGATTGAATAAATAAAAGCTCTCTACAATGTACTTGAGTTGAAGTGTAGGATTCAGAGCTCGTATGAAAAGACAAGTGAGATGTGTTCAATAAAGACTCAAATGTACTACAAGCCTTTGTTTGTTTTGCGAAAAATATAGTCACAGGTGCTCACTAAAATACATGCCATTAACAGTGTGATTCATGACACATTGTGCACAGTCAACTCTTATTAATGTGAAATAAAGCCCTCATTTGATATTATATTGGTTTTTTTTCCCGTTCTTTGTCATGTATCGGTTGCTTACCTTTACTTCTCTCAACTCCATGCATTCATTCCAGGAATAGAACTTCTTTTTCATCCTACAAACAATAAGAATATGAAGAAAGTTAAAATTCAAAGATGGGAATAACTGGAATCCTCTTCAGAAAGCAAGATTTCAAAGAAATAGATAATTTCATTTATAAGGCAAAATACCATGGTGATGACACGTTGTTTGAGATAATGGATAATGGATAATATATTAATTGCATTAGGACTCCAGGACTCTGTTGCTAAGCCTTCCATAAGGATTTTTACTTTTTAAGCATACTGTACACAGCATGTACAGTATACGAGCCGAGTACCGGTACACTGAAAAGCAATTATGAACCATCAGCACAATAGCGCGGAAATGATCCGTCTATTGTGCAGACAGCGTCCCGTTCCCGTGGTAACCAGATTTCAACCACAACACCAATATTTCCCTTTGACTGGCTCAAATCAAGCATATTGAGTGTAAAGCTTTGTGGCTTTAGACAGCACATGTACTTTGTACATGTACCGGTACATGTAAATAGAATTTTAAATGTAATTAATATTGCCTTGCTAGACTTTTCAGGCCAGGGTTCATAATTGCTTACTAAAACTGAAAGCACTGATCACTATGTTCCCATGCATGAAAGAAAAAGTTTAGCTACAGTACACTGTACATGTAGTATTTGTAAAATTTGTCATGTATACACATGTACAGTATTATTAACCAAATTTAGCCGATTTTTCTACATGTACAGGATATGTAGATTTTTGTTTTGTTCTCTTTATGCACTCTGTCATATTTCTTTCTTCTTCTTTGTACATTGTAGTGAAGAATACAAATTTCATTAATAAAGCTCAGAATGTTTTTCTTGATGCTACATGTAATACTTGTTAAGTCTGAGAGAACTACATGTACTAAACAGATATTCCTACAGGGCAAAGGTTAAATTTCGATATTTAAAAGAGAAGGAACAAAATTGTGCATAAAATATACTAGTACATGTAAACACACATGTACATTTTAGCAGATGTTTCTTTGAATAAGAATTTCAAATACATTGTAATATGAATTTTAACTTCCATCTACATGGTCTCCTGCACTTTTCCAATAGAAAAGTTCGGATAATACTTTAAATTTATGATTATATGTTATAGAAATATTAAGTTTTGTTATCATACTGTATGTACAGTGTACATATATTATGTAAAAAACATTTTGACATGAAGAAATTATTGTTTGTTTATGTTGTATTATACCTTACATTTATATGTTCTTTGTTATTCAGTTATATTTTATATGGAAAAAATGCAGAAATAAAATCAAATCAAATCAATCAAATCAATTGTTTTTCTCTTACTTTTCAGCTGTATAATAATTTTAGACAAATGTTTCTATTAATATCATTACATTGAATTAAAAAAAATTCCACTGATTTTATAAATAGTCATGCACATGTTCATTGTGCATTTCATCAAGTTAGAATGTTCAAACCGGTACATGTACGGTTGTACCTCTATGACCAACTGTACAGTACATGTACACTGTTCAGTACATGTACATGAAGTAGTCTAAACATATTTCCTTTGTTTAGATACAATGTACATGTAGATATGTACATGTACATGTACATGTACAAAGTTTCAAATACATGTGGAGTACATTGCATGTTAATTCTGAACTTACTTTTTGATAGCGACTTTCTCCCCATTATCGAACCTGCAGCCGAGAATCACGCTCCCGTACGTTCCGTCTCCCAGCTGCTTCGTAACCTGGTACTGATTCATCTTGGAGTTCTAAATGACCAGTCCACTTTGGAACTAGCAAAGAGTTCTAATGACAAGCGTTTTCTTCGGATATTGTTTGTTTATTTCTTAATGTCATGGCATGCGCACCTAGCAGTGTGGCACTGTACAAGTCCTCTGGTCACCTTTGCTGATAGATGCATTGCAGAAGGCCATAGTGGGGAATGGCATGTGAAGAGTCGAGGGCTTATGATATTGCACAGCTCCTCGAAATCAAATGAATTAAAATGTACTCCTTCTTGTTGTATATAATGCAGGCTTCGCTATCACAATTGTGGTAAACAATTATCAAACATATTCCCTTCTTGCTGTATATGATGTGCGTGATGCAGGGTTGATTCACGAACGTGTAGGTGTAATCTCTCTCTCTCTCTCTCTCTCTGTGTTCTGCCTAATGGACGGTCGTCAACCATGAACGTGGTAAATGGCAATGCAAACTTGGTTTGGTGCTAGTGTTTACTGCACAGCGACAGTGTGGGATTGAGACAGCTGACACCATACCAAACTGTACTTTGTTGACTGAGGTTCTGTGTAGGGACAGAATGAAATGCCTTGGTGACTGTAACAGATGTGCTGTACTACAGATCTCTCTCTATTGATGTTCCCTCTCTCTTTCTCGTGCTCTAATCGTTACCTTGATGGTTGGTGCGTTGATCGATGCAACATCTGTGTAAACAGAAAATACAAATACAAGATGAATTACAATTTTACTGCAATATTTGATGTTCAGAATAGACTAAATTGCAAGTGTCGACTGATTAGACTTTCTTTACTTTACTTTAGATTTTTACCTTAATTGAAATAACATATCCAGCCTCCAGGCATGGCATCTACATGTGTATGTAACTCAACATGCGTAAACATGGTAAAGTAGTGTATTATATACATGTACATACTGTATGTACATGTACATACAGTATGTACTGGTAGCCGTTTAGTAAATTCTAAAGTCTTGTACTGTAAGTTGTATTGAGTTGTAATTAAGACTAAGATTGTTAGTTACTAAGATTAAGAAAGGCTTTAGTTTTTTTATCTTGGCAGCTAGGGGGACTCCCCATTTTAATAAACAGTATTCTATTTTTTTTTTTCTCTGTGGCTTCGTTTTGCGCATTATATTATGTTCATGATTAAAAAATATCTTGTATTTCTTGGCACTTTTTAATTTTGTATATATTTTTTGTTGTGTACCAATCATTATTGATGACCTGTAAATATTTTGATATTACAGTGTACACGTTATTTAGGTTTAGGCTTTAGTTTGGGTAGCGGGACCGCTGATTACATCGCTAAAATGTGATATTGAAGGATATATTTTCCATTGCAAATGTGGTTCTTCAGTGACTCTTGCATGTTATGGTATGTGTGGGATATGTGATATGCTATATTATGCAATGTATTTTAAAGGGATTTTATCATGCATCCAACGGACCGACGGAAAAGTGCCGACGGCCGAAAACCCCCTCCTTTACTCTAGGATCTAAATAAAGAAAATCTGGGGAAAAAATTTGGGGACCTAAAAGAGGTTCCGCTTCGGCTCTAGATTATCCGCACGGTGCGATTCGTCTGGGATACCGTCTGTGTATGGGGAATGTCAACAAATGTCAGTTTAATTAAAGAAATGACCCATACCAGACGGTTTTTTCTGTCTAGCATGGCACCCACTTTTGTCACGCTTCAGGGCCAGACTGGGGAAAAAACTAGTAATTGCTAGACTAAGACTACGTACTGGCCGACCGCCTCGAGGCCTCAGCTACATGTAGCTCCTTGTGGGGTTAGTGTACGTAGTATATCACATGTATGTACATGTAGCATGCATGCAGGCCGGCTATCACGTCGCTTCATGTGCGCGCGTGATTTTGAAACATAGACTATGAGTATGATATAGTCTCTAAGCCTACGCTAATAGCGTGCTATACATGTACATGTAGACTAGAGTGATCTAGTCTAGGCCTACATTGTACGTCTACGTATGGTGGTGTGACCAAAGTTTGCGCGTGGCCTAAGTTCGCTATCTCAAAAAATCAGTAAGATTTCGAAAATCTGATATCATCAATGGAAGGAGGAACATAAAATTACCCAGAAATGAAATTTTCTTTGGATTGGGTATGAAATTGTGAAGATTTTGACAAAAGATCAGCAAATTGTGAAATCTTTTGCATCTGTCCCGAAAAATTATCAACTTACCGATAAGGGTCTGAAAGTCTTCAATTTGAGAGCAGATTTCCTCAAAATTGTAAGTAAGAAATGGTAGTGGTACCAACTGATTGTATGAATGATATCTTGCCTTGCAAATTATTTTTGATGGATCACATTTTTGGATAAATCAACTGTAAACTTCGTGCATGAAATTAGGTCCTGTGTTTTTAATTTGATGACTTTTTTAGATGCAGCGCGCACGCACGTTCGGACATCAAATGTTTAGATCGCAGGTGGGGCTATCTCTGAAATCCTTTGACGATAAATTTTCTAGTTCAATAGTTGGACCAATCTGTAGTAAAAAACTTTGCCGTCCATTTGGTAGTAATTGAAGCAAATAAATTTGTGTAGAATATGAGAAATCATGAATCGAATATCACATTTTGGACTAATAGCCTATGTTCTAAAATCATGAAATGTCTGCAAACTTTGGTCACCCCTTCATACGCTACGCCCTCGCACCGAGTCATGAAAATGTCACGCACAGCTCATCTTCGAACTTGGCATCTCTGATATGATTATGAATCAAATTATGAAGAATATGAGAAATCATAGATCGAATATCACATTTTATAATATTGTCAAAATCTCCGCGAACTTTGGTGGTCACCCCTTCATACACACAAACTGGTCACAGAACTGCAGAATCAATGACAATCACAATCCACAATCAATTCAATGTCAACGAATTCCGATCATCAACAAATGATATCTAGACCTAGATCTACGTCTATTGCAAAATTCTTTCTGATTTACTGATACATAGAGTTATTGTCATAGGGCTTTGAATTCTGTATTCATAAGTGATACAATTAAACTAAATTTGAACAAAACTTACCAATAACACCATTCTTGTCAGGGAATGTGGATGTGGGCTTCGATCGCGACGCTAATTCACTCCACGTACAATAACTAGCTAGCTAGCTAGCTAGCTTCGCACGAAAAAACACACACAGAAATTTATTTACACGCAAATGCCATAGCAATGGCCCAGCTTGCACCAAACGTTGAATGAGTTGTGTAAATAATAGACGGCAAACTGTGAATACGTGTTTAATAGAAGCACAGATCGTTAAAGTCGGTCTACTTTCTCAAAGGGCTCAATCGAGCAAGATGATGCGGGCGGCGTAAAGGAACGGGAGCTCGGATCTGACTGAGGAGGCGAGATAGGAGGATAAGCAAAGTCCAAACTCTCAATATGATTATCATATGTTTGTCCTTGTTCATAACTTCATATCACCACATGGTTATCATTGTTCATATTATCAGATGTTTATCAACTTATATTGAAACTGTGTTGTAAATATGTTTTCACTCTCAGACCCCGAGAGGGGGTCAATTATAGAGTCAATAAAATCTTACAATCAATCTCCGGAGCGACTTCTAAGGTGTGTGTGTGTGGGGGGGGGGGGCAACAAAAAAAGGGCACCTTCTGGGAAAAAGGGGCACCTTTAAAGGGAAATCCTCAAAGCGAAAATATACAATTTTTAGACGTTGGTATATACCCCTATATTGTGATTACATTATGAGGGAGGGGTGCATTTCAATATGTGTTTCTCTTTTTACATCATATAAGATATTGATTAAGCATCATACTTTGCAGTTGGGTATGATGGTCTGAAAATTGTTAAGATTTGTGAGGTCGTAGAGAGAAAAATTACATCTTATAAAGAGGGAAAAACCCAATCCTGATGGGGTTATATATAACATTCTCAAAATGGAAGACTAAAAAGACCTTTAATTGATAATAAGTTACATCATTATAGGCTATAACTACGAGCGAGCGTAGTGATCGAGCGTGCTTTGGGGGAAATTGCTATTAGTCGCTTGAAATTAGGGGCACGTTTAAAGATGAGAGGAAAAGGGGACACTTATCGAAAAGGTTAAAACATTTATTAGAAAAGAAAAGGAGCACGTGTCGAAGTACAAAGGCTAATTATTAGAGGTAAAAATGGGGCACTTCTTACACCTAAAAGAAGAGCCACGCACCAGTGATGAAACGGGATTTTATAAGAATGGGAAATGGCATTTGTCGACGGAAAAGAGGCACCCATCAGATTGTGATAAGGGTATTTATAAGAAGTGAAAAGGGGCATTCATGAAAAAGGGATATGCTCCTTATTATAAAAGAAAAAGGGGCACATATCATGTTTAAAAAGGTAATTATCTGAGGTGAAAAAGGGGCACTTATGAGAATGAAAAACGGGGACTAATGATATAGGAAATGTGCATTTTTTAGAGAAAAGGGGAACTGATTAAATTTTAATAGGGGCATTTATCGGTGGGGAAAGGTGGATTTCATGAGAAGGGGGAGTGGCGCTTATTAAAAAGAAAAGAGGCACATGTTAAAAAAATAAACGGGGCACTAATCAAAGATGAAAGGGGCACTTATAAGAAGGAAAACGAGCATTTAGGGGACGTGTCAAAATAAAAGGAGCGTTTATTTAAGATGAAAAGAGCATTTATCAGGAGTGAAAGGGGCACTTGTCAAAGCAAAACGAGCATCTCTCAGAATTGAATAGGGTAATTTACAAGAGATGAAAAAGGGCACTTATGAGAATTAAAGGGGGCACAAATTAAGGTGCGCTTATCGGAGTTTACAAGGGGAAGGGGCATTTTTTACAAAGGAAAAAGCTAAATTGTCAAAGCAAAAAGGGAACCTCTCAGATTTGAATAGGGCAATTATCAGAGGTGAAGGGGCGCGTATCAAAAGAAGGGGTGCTTCTTGTACCTGAAAAGAGGAACTTACTATAGATTAAGAAAGGCATTTATGAGAATGAAAAATGGACACTTATTGCAAAGGAAAATGTGAAATTGTCAAAGAAAAGGGGTACCTTTTAAAAAAGGGCATTTTTTAGAGGTGGAAAGGGGTAGGGGCACTTTTAAAATTTAACAGGGGCACTTGTCAAAGTAAAAGGGCACTTTTCCTATGTAAAAAGGGGCAATTCTTACCAAATTAAACGGGCACTTTGTTGCGTACTTGAAAAAGTGGGGGGCATTGTGTGCCCCCCCCCCCCCCTGCTCCCCGGGAGCGTCTGGTCTTCATTTACCCGCATAAATGAATTGTGTGTTTTATACCACTTTCACTTTGACCTGAACAAAACAATGTATCTATCTCTTTAGCATACAAAAAGACCCCAGTCTGGGTGCGCTAAACTTGCATTTCTAATTATAGACCATGGATGGGGCCGGCCGGTTGGGCTACTTAAATAATAATATTATTGTTACTGTTATGATTGTTATTATTATTATCCTCACCATCATTATCCTCATTAGCCCTTACATGGCCTTTAAATTAAACCAATGACCACAGTTAAAGATAAACTTGAGTTCTGGTAAAAAAAAAGAAAATGAATTCTCACAGAATCTAACGAAACTTACACTAAATGTTCAAGATTACAAATAAATGTCATGTGCCAAACAATTTTGGAGGAACATGTATACTGGCTGAGTAATGAGCATAGAAAGATAAGGAAACCAGGGTAGTACTAGCCCCGACACCATGTGTGTTGTCCCATATACATCTTTCTGTGTAAATGATTGTTACTTTACCAAGACTCTGCCAAATTTATGATGACTGGTGATGACTCCAGAACCTTGCATTACACACCATTACTTACATGCTATATGATCAACTTTCCTGATCCATTCCACACCTTTTCTTTCACAATGCAATCGCATTACCAGAACTCAAGTTTATCTGTAATAGCCAGCATATCCCATAAGGGAGAAAGAAATGTTGACGAGCATTACAAAAAAAGAGAAACAGAATGGCGAATGTTTAAATAAATCGGACTAACGATATAAGAGAGTAAGGAATGTTTGAAATATGCCATCACTAACTCTATAAAATAGGCAATTTGGTCTATGACTCGTTTCACGTACTCCACCACTCCTTCAGGATCGAGCCGGACCAGTGGCGTAGACAGGTTCGTACACCTGGGGGGATGACTCAGGGGCGGATCTAGCTTTTTGCTAAGGGGGGGGTTTACCAAAATAATGACGATGCAGAGCATCGTCCACGAGCCGCGAAGCGGCGAGCCGATTTTTTTTTTGGTGTTTATTTGAACCCCGTAAGTGATGTTTTCCTGGCATCTATTAACACAATGGAGACCATAAAAAGCAGTGCATGATAACGTCTTTTTAAATCAAGTAACAGTTAAATACACAGTTATATCCAGAGTTATCATGTGTTTGGTTAAGTTACCAGATGAGTTGAATATCTTCTCACAATATTTGCACTTGAAAGGGTTTCTCTCCAGCGTGCGTTCTTTTTTCTTTCTTTTTTTTTTTTCTTCTTTTTTCCCCTTTTTTTTGTTTGTTTGTTTTTTGGGCCGCCCCGTAGATCCGCGCCTGTTTAATCTTGTGGTTATCTTGTGGTTTCCAAACCACAAGATAACCACAAAATACTTGTAAGATTTTCTTTTTTTTACCGTCTGAATTGGCTTTCACCGTGTGAATGCGGCTAATAACAATAAACACAATTACAATAATGATATGAGGATTATTATTATCATCATCATAATTATTATTATTATTAATATTATAATAATTGTTATCATTATTATTATTACTATTATTATCGTCATTATGACTCATTAAGTAAGCAAATATCATTCCCCAAAACCTGGGGGGGGGGGGGATGATTGTACATGCCATCCCCCCACCTTGTGAGGTGGGGGGATGCATCCCCCTCATCCCCCCGTTGTCTATACGCCCCTGAGCCGGACGTATATTATTTTCAGATTCGGATTCAGATTCAGATTGTGACGTATAGGCTAGTAGGATACGAATAACTCTCCCGTTTAATGTGGTGTGTACGAATATCATTAATTTTTTTCTTTCTCTTTTGAAAGCGCATTCTTCCGTTGGGCACATCCCAAAATGTACAATGAATAGCATATTATAATCTAGGTCATCTAAAAATAAAATTGACATACATCACCCTGACAGGCAGTGGCGTAATGAGCAAAAATGTTTGGGGGAGGCAGAAAAAAAAACCCGCATCAGCGTCATGCAGGCCCCGCGTAACGTTTTTTTCAAAGAGGGGGGGGGGGGGGGGTGAAGTATTTGCGATCAGGTAGAACGAAGCAAGTGGAGCGTAACTTGGCCTGGGGGTCCAGGGGAAAAGCCTGTGCGGGGGCCAAGGGGCGGAGCCCCACGCAGCTCAGGGGTTTTAGGCATTTAATTACGGTCAGATAAGCAGTCAAGCTTAGGGCATTTAGGCAGGCGCGGATCCAGGATTTCTTAGGGGGGGGGGCCCACTTTTTTTTTTTTTGGTCCGAAAAAAAATGACTCAGCCGGGGGGGGGGGGGGGGGGGGGGGGGGGAGGAAGAGGACACTTTTTTTTGGGGGGGGGGGGGGGGGGGGGGGTGTCTCGAAATTTGAAAAATTGACATTTTGTTCCGTTGGGGGAGGGGTGAGGTCACCTTTTTTAGGTCAGCCATTGGCATATTTTTTTTAATTTTAATTTTAATAAAAAAAATAAATAAAAAAAAATCACAGATAAAAAACCGAAGGGGGGAGGGTCAACCCCCTAACCCCCTCCCCCCCCTTCCGTACGTGCCTACTCGTCTGAAAATAGTTTTTCCCCTCCCGCGCGAAGCGCGGAAGCTTTTACGTTTCATTAAATCATTAGAAAAAGAAGACGATTCGTTGTACAGTTTTTTACTCTTAATCCTCGTCTTAATTCACCCCCCTCTCCCGCGCAAAGCTCGGAAGCTTTTACGTTTCATTAAATCATTAGAGAAAGAAGACGATTCGTTGTACCGTTCTCGACTCTTAATCCTCATCTGAATACAGTTTTTACGTTTCATTAAATCATTAGCGAAACAAGACGATTCGTTGTTCCGTTATGACTTTTAATCCTTGTCTAAATTCAGTTTCCCCCCTCCCACGCGAAGCGCGGAAGCTTTTACGTTTCATTAAATCATCAAAGAAAGAAAACGATTCGTTGTACCGTTCTCGACTCTTAATCCTTGTCTAAATCAATTCCCCCCCCCCCCCCCCCCCCTCTGCCGCGCGAAGCGCGGAAGCTTCGACGTTTCATTTAATTATTATAGAAAGAAGACGATTCGTTGTACCGTTCCCGAAAATTATCCTCGTCTGAATTAAGTTCGCCCTGCCCTCCCCCGCGCGTAGCGCGGAAGCTTTGACGTTTCATTAATTCATTAGAGAAAGAAGACGATTCGTTGTACCGTTCTCGACTCTTAATCCTTGTCTGAATTTCAAATATGTTCTTTGTATATTCCCTTTTCTTCCTACGTCCTCTTCCTTTACACTCCTCTCTTTTTTGGCCGGCGTTTATTGGGGGACCACCCCACCGCCCCCCTGGCTACGCGCCTGCTGTCAGATGAACAGATACCTTGTCCGCCCCGGAAGCTCAGGGGTTTAAGGTTTTGATTTACGGTCAGATTAGCATTCAGGGGTCCGCCATAGCGCCCTAGACGGGGTCCAGGGGGCAGAGCCCCGGAAGTTCAGGAGTTTAGGCATTTAATTACGGTCAGATGAGCATTATTTTGATACCTAATTGTTACAATGGCAGGTCACTAATTGGCTTGGGGTTCACGAGGCGGAGCCCCACGCAGCTCAGGGGTTTTAGGCATTTAATTACGGTCAGATAAGCAGTCAAGCTTAGGGCATTTAGGCAGGCGCGGATCCAGGATTTCTTAGGGGGGGGGGGGCCCACTTTTTTTTTTTTTGGTCCGAAAAAAAAAATGACTCAGCCGGGGGGGGGGGGGGAGGAAGAGGACACTTTTTTTGGGGGGGGGGGGGGGGGGGTCTCGAAATTTGAAAAATTGACATTTTGTTCCGTTGGGGGAGGGGTGAGGGTCACTTTTTTAGGTCAGCCATTGGCATATTTTTTTTAATTTTAATTTTAATAAAAAAAAATAAAAAAAAAAAATCACAGATAAAAAACCGAAGGGGGGAGGGTCAACCCCCTAACCCCTCCCCCCCTTCCGTACGTGCCTACTCGTCTGAAAATAGTTTTTCCCCTCCCGCGCGAAGCGCGGAAGCTTTTACGTTTCATTAAATCATTAGAAAAAGAAGACGATTCGTTGTACAGTTTTTTACTCTTAATCCTCGTCTTAATTCACCCCCCTCTCCCGCGCAAAGCTCGGAAGCTTTTACGTTTCATTAAATCATGAGAGAAAGAAGACGATTCGTTGTACCGTTCTCGACTCTTAATCCTCATCTGAATACAGTTTTTACGTTTCATTAAATCATTAGCGAAACAAGACGATTCGTTGTTCCGTTATGACTTTTTAATCCTTGTCTAAATTCAGTTTCCCCCCTCCCACGCGAAGCGCGGAAGCTTTTACGTTTCATTAAATCATCAAAGAAAGAAAACGATTCGTTGTACCGTTCTCGACTCTTAATCCTTGTCTAAATCAATTCCCCCCCCCCCCCTCTGCCGCGCGAAGCGCGGAAGCTTCGACGTTTCATTTAATTATTATAGAAAGAAGACGATTCGTTGTACCGTTCCCGAAAATTATCCTCGTCTGAATTAAGTTCGCCCTGCCCTCCCCCGCGCGTAGCGCGGAAGCTTTGACGTTTCATTAATTCATTAGAGAAAGAAGACGATTCGTTGTACCGTTCTCGACTCTTAATCCTTGTCTGAATTTCAAATATGTTCTTTGTATATTCCCTTTTCTTCCTACGTCCTCTTCCTTTACACTCCTCTCTTTTTTGGCCGGCGTTTATTGGGGGACCACCCCACCGCCCCCCTGGCTACGCGCCTGCTGTCAGATGAACAGATACCTTGTCCGCCCCGGAAGCTCAGGGGTTTAAGGTTTTGATTTACGGTCAGATTAGCATTCAGGGGTCCGCCATAGCGCCCTAGACGGGGTCCAGGGGGCAGAGCCCCGGAAGTTCAGGAGTTTAGGCATTTAATTACGGTCAGATGAGCATTATTTTGATACCTAATTGTTACAATGGCAGGTCACTAATTGGCTTGGGTTCACGAGGCGGAGCCCCACGCAGCTCAGGGGTTTTAGGCATTTAATTACGGTCAGATAAGCAGTCAAGCTTAGGGCATTTAGGCAGGCGCGGATCCAGGATTTCTTAGGGGGGGGGGGCCCACTTTTTTTTTTTTGGTCCGAAAAAAAAAATGACTCAGCCGGGGGGGGGGGGGGGGGAGGAAGAGGACACTTTTTTTTGGGGGGGGGGGTGGGGGGGGGGTCTCGAAATTTGAAAAAATTGACATTTTGTTCCGTTGGGGGAGGGGTGAGGTCACCTTTTTTAGGTCAGCCATTGGCATATTTTTTTTAATTTTAATTTTAATAAAAAAAATAAAATAAAAAAAAAATCACAGATAAAAAACCGAAGGGGGGAGGGTCAACCCCCTAACCCCTCCCCCCTTCCGTACGTGCCTACTCGTCTGAAAATAGTTTTTCCCCTCCCGCGCGAAGCGCGGAAGCTTTTACGTTTCATTAAATCATTAGAAAAAGAAGACGATTCGTTGTACAGTTTTTTTACTCTAATCCTCGTCTTAATTCACCCCCCTCTCCCGCGCAAAGCTCGGAAGCTTTTACGTTTCATTAAATCATTAGAGAAAGAAGACGATTCGTTGTACCGTTCTCGACTCTTAATCCTCATCTGAATACAGTTTTTACGTTTCATTAAATCATTAGCGAAACAAGACGATTCGTTGTTCCGTTATGACTTTTAATCCTTGTCTAAATTCAGTTTCCCCCCTCCCACGCGAAGCGCGGAAGCTTTTACGTTTCATTAAATCATCAAAGAAAGAAAACGATTCGTTGTACCGTTCTCGACTCTTAATCCTTGTCTAAATCAATTCCCCCCCCCCCCCCCCTCTGCCGCGCGAAGCGCGGAAGCTTCGACGTTTCATTTAATTATTATAGAAAGAAGACGATTCGTTGTACCGTTCCCGAAAATTATCCTCGTCTGAATTAAGTTCGCCCTGCCCTCCCCCGCGCGTAGCGCGGAAGCTTTGACGTTTCATTAATTCATTAGAGAAAGAAGACGATTCGTTGTACCGTTCTCGACTCTTAATCCTTGTCTGAATTTCAAATATGTTCTTTGTATATTCCCTTTTCTTCCTACGTCCTCTTCCTTTACACTCCTCTCTTTTTTGGCCGGCGTTTATTGGGGGACCACCCCACCGCCCCCTGGCTACGCGCCTGCTGTCAGATGAACAGATACCTTGTCCGCCCCGGAAGCTCAGGGGTTTAAGGTTTTGATTTACGGTCAGATTAGCATTCAGGGGTCCGCCATAGCGCCCTAGACGGGGTCCAGGGGGCAGAGCCCCGGAAGTTCAGGAGTTTAGGCATTTAATTACGGTCAGATGAGCATTATTTTGATACCTTATTGTTACAATGGCAGGTCACTAATTGGCTTGGGGTTCACGAGGCGGAGCCCCACGCAGCTCAGGGGTTTTAGGCATTTAATTACGGTCAGATAAGCAGTCAAGCTTAGGGCATTTAGGCAGGCGCGGATCCAGGATTTCTTAGGGGGGGGGGGCCCACTTTTTTTTTTTGGTCCGAAAAAAAAATGACTCAGCGGGGGGGGGGGGGGGGGGGAAGAGGACACTTTTTTGGGGGGGGGGGGGGGTTGGGGGGGGGGGGGGTCTCGAAATTGAAAAATTGACATTTTGTTCCGTTGGGGGGGGGGTGAGGTCACCTTTTTTAGGTCAGCCATTGGCATATTTTTTTAATTTAATTTTAATTAAAAAAAAAAAAAAAAAATCACAGATAAAAAACCGAAGGGGGGAGGGTCAACCCCCTAACCCCCTCCCCCCCCCTTCCGTACGTGCCTACTCGTCTGAAAATAGTTTTTCCCTCCCGCGCGAAGCGCGGAAGCTTTTACGTTTCATTAAATCATTAGAAAAAGAAGACGATTCGTTGTACAGTTTTTTACTCTTAATCCTCGTCTTAATTCACCCCCCTCTCCCGCGCAAAGCTCGGAAGCTTTTACGTTTCATTAAATCATTAGAGAAAGAAGACGATTCGTTGTACCGTTCTCGACTCTTAATCCTCATCTGAATACAGTTTTTACGTTTCATTAAATCATTAGCGAAACAAGACGATTCGTTGTTCCGTTATGACTTTTAATCCTTGTCTAAATTCAGTTTCCCCCCTCCCACGCGAAGCGCGGAAGCTTTTACGTTTCATTAAATCATCAAAGAAAGAAAACGATTCGTTGTACCGTTCTCGACTCTTAATCCTTGTCTAAATCAATTCCCCCCCCCCCCCCCCCCCTCTGCCGCGCGAAGCGCGGAAGCTTCGACGTTTCATTTAATTATTATAGAAAGAAGACGATTCGTTGTACCGTTCCCGAAAATTATCCTCGTCTGAATTAAGTTCGCCCTGCCTCCCCCGCGCGTAGCGCGGAAGCTTTGACGTTTCATTAATTCATTAGAGAAAGAAGACGATTCGTTGTACCGTTCTCGACTCTTAATCCTTGTCTGAATTTCAAATATGTTCTTTGTATATTCCCTTTTCTTCCTACGTCCTCTTCCTTTACACTCCTCTCTTTTTTGGCCGGCGTTTATTGGGGGACCACCCCACCGCCCCCCTGGCTACGCGCCTGCTGTCAGATGAACAGATACCTTGTCCGCCCCGGAAGCTCAGGGGTTTAAGGTTTTGATTTACGGTCAGATTAGCATTCAGGGGTCCGCCATAGCGCCCTAGACGGGGTCCAGGGGGCAGAGCCCCGGAAGTTCAGGAGTTTAGGCATTTAATTACGGTCAGATGAGTATTATTTTGATACCTAATTGTTACAATGGCAGGTCACTAATTGGCTTGGGGTTCAGGGGGCGGAGCCCCGGAATCTCAAGGGTTTTAGGCACTCAATTACGGTCAGATGAGTATCGAGGGGCCCGCCTAAGGGCTTGGTTGGGTCCAGGGGGCAGAGCCCCCAGAAGCTCAGGGGTTTTAGGCGTTTAATTACGGTCAGATGAGCATTTTTGATACCTTATTATTTGTGACACTAGCAGGACACTATTTGGCGTGGGGTCCAGGAGGCATTAAATGACCGTCATATGAGCATCTAAGGGCCCGCCTTAGGGCCCTAGGTGGAATCCAGGGGGCAGAGCCCTTAGGATTTTAGGCATTAATTTTAATCATGGTCAGATGAGCATATTTTGATACCCCATTATAATGTGACACTGGCAGTCACTGGCAGTTAACTATTTTTTTCTTTCTCGCTCTCTTTCTTTCTATTTCTCTTTAATATACTTTTTCAAAGAAAGTGTGGGGAGGGGCTCGAGGATCCCGATCCCCGCCGTTCCGTGGGCCCTGATATGTAGGCATCTCAAGAAGCTTTTTCTTGCCTGGCTGTAAATTTAGGAATTTGTCATTTTCCAACAAACGCATGAAGTGAGGAAAATTATCTCATTTCAGCATTATTTGTTAACCACCGTTAGGGAATTATAAATAAACCACGTTTGAATTCTATTTCTCCAACCCCCCCCCTCCTCTATCAGTATGCCAGTGCCCCCCCCCCCTCCGATCTACACCTTGTTGGCGGGAAATTGCAACTGATATCCCTTACCTTTCTTCATTCTCTTTTTTTTTCTTTCCTTTCTCTCCTCTTTCACTTTCCCTTCCCTTCCTTATCTCTCTTTTAGGTTTGCTGGGGGGGGGGGGGGGGGGAAGGGGCACGGTCATTTTGGTCCCCAACCCGCTCCACACATTGTTGGCGGGATTAACCGCAACTGATCTCCGCTTCTTTTCTCCCTTTTATTTTTTCTTCCTCGTTTTGTTCCCGTTTAGCTCTCCTCTTTTCCTTTTTCTTCCTTCTCTCTTTTTTTTAGCGGGGACGGGGGTTGGGGGGGGGGGGGGGGGGAGGCTAGGGTCTTTTGCCCCCCCCCCCCCCTCGATCCACAACTTGTTGGCGGGAAAATTGCAACTGATATCCCCCTTCTTTTCTTTTCTTCTTCCTATTTTGTCCTTCCCTTTATCTCCTCTTTATCTTTTTTTTTCCCTTTCCTTCCTTCTCTTTTATTTTTTTTATTGGGGGGGGGAGGGGGGGAGGGGGGGGGGGGTCGGCTTTGGGGCGGAGGCAAGTCCTTCCCCCCCCGATCTCCTTCTTTTCCCTCTTTTCTTTTCTTATTCTCTTTTTTTTTTCCTTTCTCTCCTCTTTCCCTTCTTTTCCTTCTCTCTCTCCCTTTTTTTTTTTTTTTTTTTTTGCGGGGGGGGGGGGGGGGCCAAGGCACGCTCGGCCCCCCCCTAGATCCGCGCCTGCATTTAGGCATATCTAATTACGGTCAGAATGAGCATATTTTGATACCATATTTGTGACACTGGCAGGTCACTAATTGGAGTGGGGTCCAGAAGCTCAAGAGTTTAAGGCATTAAATTACGAGCAGATGAGCATCCAGGGGCCCGCCTTTGGGCCCTTGGTGGGTCAAGGGGGCGGACCCCCGGAAGCTCAGGTAAAAATTATGCCATTTCAGCAACAATTTTGTGAATCACTGGTATCGAATTAAAAGTACTGAACCATGTTTGAATTTTAGTTGGTGGACCGCCCCCCCCCCCTCATTAGTACGCCAACGGTGACATGACTGATTCATTCAGCCTATATGAAACTGCCATTTAAAGGCTACGTTTTGCAATTACAATTTCTTTTTTTTTTCTTCTTCAAATAAAGATTAGTTGAGCCGTTCAAAATGGCGAATATTGATAAAATATAGGTATTCGTTTGAAACTACAAGTATGCCTAATAGGCCTATTTTGTACCTTTTTATCTTCTTGGCCTCAACATTAACAGTTGAATCAGAGTCAAAATTACCTGTACAGTCATGTACCATAGAGTAACCTTTCCTCCACACAATTCCATATAAATCACCATGGATGTATATATAGTATATAAAAGGGAAGGCAAATAAAATCAATAAACATCTGTTTTCTTGTAGTAGAATAATCATATCAATCTGGTAAGTTGCTGGGTTTAAAATTAAAAAAAGTAAGTATACATACAAAAATATGGAAATGTTACCATGCTAATAATCTATATCGCTTTTAAAATCATGAGTATATCGCCCACCCTAATTCCCAGCAAATGGCGTAGAAGGGTCTAGGCAAAAGGGACGGGCACTCATTTGAACAGGGGTGGTGAACTATGAGGGCGCACTTGAGGGCAATGAGAGGGGGTCTCTGTCTGCCTGTATGTCTGTCTCCCTGTCTCTCTCTCTCTCTCTCTGCCTCTGTCTCGCTCTGTCTCTCTCTCTCTCTCGCTTTCTCTCTTTCTCGAATCTTCCCTCTTTCCTAGCTTTTCTCTCTCCCCTCGATACGCCCTCTATCCAGGCACCCCTTCCCCTCTCTCTGTCTCTCTGTCTCTCCCTCTATGTCACTCTCTCTCTCTGTCTTCTCTGTCTTTCCTCTATGTCACTCTCTGTCTCTCCCTCTATGCCACTCTCTCTCTGTCTGTCTCTCTCTCTCTCCCTCTATCTCCCTCTCCCTCTATGTCTCACTCTCTCTCTCTCTCTCTCTCTCGCTCTCCTCTATGTCTCTCTCTCTCTTCCCCTCTCTTTTCTCTTCTCTCTCTCTCTCTCTCTCCCCTTGCTCTCTGCCACTCTTTCTCTCTGGTCTACTCTTTGTCTTTTGTAGTCCACCTTTCCTCCTTTCCATTTAATGATATCAATATATTCATGTAATTTGAATATGCACCACTAAAACAAACAAAAAATTACTTTAGTAATATGGAAGGTCAAGAGTAGGGTTTTTCCGTGATGCCCACTAGAAATTGTATAGTTGATTTACATCGGTGTTTTTGTTTTTTATGTGCTTTTTCTCGTTTTCTCGCTTTCTCTAAAAACAACAGTATTTATTTCTATCTCACTCTCATGGTGGGATATTACACTAAAAACATCTAATAATCATCAAATACGTATAAAACAAGAAGTTGGATTTGTTTGATTATTGTTTCAATTATTCATACAAACAGCACATGATTCAAATGATTCGAATGATTTTATTTCTCATGCAAAACAATTTTTTTCCCCATATGTTTTCCCTCCACAAGAATGATTATATCACAAAAAGTATGCAATGAAAGGACAAAAAAGCACGAGAAAAGCGTTGAACTGTAAGTTTCTCAGATGCCGTTTTAAAATATAACATGGACAAAGTATGCTTAGAAAATAGACGAAGGGCTGGCTATTTGGGCTGGGAAAAGAGGGGCCGGGACCCCCCCCCCCCCATTCATGAAATTTTCACAATTGTAAACTTACATTTAGGCTACATCAGGTCGTATATACATTTGTACTTGAACGAACCCCCCCCCCCGATTTCATATTTCCTTCTGTACATTGGCCAGAATTTCTGTTATTCCGAAGGTTCGTCATTCCGAAGGTTTGTCATTACGAAGGTTCGTCATTACGAAGGTTCGTCATTACGAAGGTTCGTCATTCCGAAGGTTTGTCACTCCGAAAGTTCGCTGCTAAGAGTTAAGGCTCGTATTTCCGACTGCTCTTTATTCCGAAGGTTCGTAATTACAAACATGAAATAAGGTTCATTAATTATATTCTTGAACAATGATTACTCCGAGATTTTGATAGAACCCTCTTTTAATGGTCGTAACTACACACCTTCTGAAATTATGAGTGCCACGACGCGAGACCAAACTCGTCCCGAAGTTCACCACTGCCGAATCTTACAGATGAAGGACTCGACACGGTTATTGACACTGCATGTGTTGTCATTCCACTTGTACCAGTAATATTTGGAAAAGAACACACAGTCACTGGAACCACTTTGGTCGTTAGGCTGACTAGGTGCCCAGGATGTGTAATTGAAGTCGGTGCCGTCGGCCCACTGTAAAGATGCCTCGGCCCTACGCTCATGCAGACCTATCCAGGTCCGTATGTCTATCGTCGGCTGTATAATGACAAAAAGAAGTGATTAACGTTTTCTTGGATGAGACAATGATGATCTTGAAGAAGATACGGTAACATTGCTACACTTCATCCGGCCTTATTTCGTCAGAACTATGTAGGATTAGGTTTTTAGGTTAGATAAAATAGATAAGAATGGGTCCCCAAGAATGTGCTTCCACTGATTAGGGGCGGCATTTTCTTTTCTTTTTCTTTCTTTTTTGTTTGTTCCTTGTAAGCAAATTTCTAATTGTTATTATATTGCCCACTCTTTTACAAAATCATGGATCAGCCCCTGATACTCACCCTTTTGGATCGGAGCGACTCGTACATCGCTACAATGAAGTCCATTTCGTCTTGAGAATGGATGGAGACAAGATGGCCCAGCCTGCTTGATGAGCTTTCCTCACCGCATGGTGTACTAAAGGTTCGGCAGGTTAGTTCAGCATCAAACCAGGAGATGTTTGCCGAGGTGAAAAATCTATGGAACGAAAGGCATTTAATGCTTTTGTTTTGATGAATAGTGTGTTCGCGGTTTTTAAATATATAAATGTATACACACACACACACGCACACGCTCACACACCACATGCACACGCACCCTCACACACACGCGCGCGCACACACACACTCACGCACACAATTATATATAGAGAGAGAGATATTTTTCTAAAGGCGTCATTAGAGGGACATTTTGAGTGAAAAAATGAGTCATTAAGTAGACATTGTTATTAGGAAGACAATTTCGTGTCCTCTGAACGTTTTGTACGTTTTATTTCTCCTAGAAGACCCTCTTTTTATATAGCTCTCTCCAGGCGCGGTCGGAGGGGGAAGGGGGGGGGGGTTAACACCCCCCCCCGCTTATTCAGCGGCTGACTGAGTCGTTGCGATTTTGGGGGTCCCCAAAAAAATAAAATCTTCTGTGTGCCCATGCCTTGAGCCATAATGACCCTTGACCCTTACCCTAAATTTAGCTCATCTATACCATAATAATTTGAATCTATTTGCTTCACCTGGATGGAGAGAAAAAAAAAAATAAAAATAAAAGAAAAAAATATAAAGTTATATATCCGGACACCTCGACGCAGAATATGTACATTGATACAAAAATCATAGTATTCGGGTCATCTAGATACACGAATATGACTACTCGGGCATCGCGTTGTACTTTCAATGTAAAAATTGTTATACGTCGGGGAGCTTGCTTCCCGAATATGACGATATTCGAGCACTTCATCGTACAATAGGAGGATACTTAGGCACTTCGTTGATTGGATACGGCGGTATTTAGGCACTATAGGTCTATACGCTGCCTGAAATCATCTAACTGAATTACTCTCGCGGCACCCCGGTTGGAAAACGATGCACTGGACCAGAACAACTCGACACTTCGGTGGCTTTTAATTTGAAAGCCCTTTGTACCCAGCTAGGAAGCCTCGTCAGCATCAATGTTGTTCTTCCTGAGGTTCCTGCAATTGTCATTACCCCGTCAACTATCAGGTACCCATCGACACCTGGATCGAAAGTGGCAAATGAGGATTAGATTTCTGATTCCATGAGGAATTACTATCCAATCTAAATTAATTGGAGCAGGGAACACACTCACCGGTAGCAATGATCATTAAAGCCCGTCCATAGAGGTGGGCATCCGCACATCCCTGCTTCAGCTCCTGGCAACTCGATGATGGCTGGACCGGCGACAAAGATCAACGCCAAAACCGAAACACTGCACATGCTGCGTCGACTTAACATAATTATCTCTATCAAGAATTGGTAGCGGGAAAAGTCCTCTCTGTGCATGTGCATCCAACAACGCAATGTTTTGAATAACTAGTCGCTGCATCAATTCAACTACCATTTAAATACTTTCATCCGTAAGACCCTAGTCACGTCAACGAGACCAACACCAGATCGATCACATTATACCGAACAAAATAGTACACTAACGATTACCAGGCGCGGATTTACGGGGGGGGGGGGTTAGGGGGTTTATACCCCCCCCTTGGGCGCCCCCCCCCCCCAAAAAAAAGAAGGGGGGAGAAAGAAGAAAAAGAAAGAAAAAAGAACGCACGCTGGAGAGAAACCCTTTCAAGTGCAAATATTGTGAGAAGATATTCAACTCATCTGGTAACCTAACCAAACACATGATAACTCTGGATATAACTGTATATTAAACTGTTACTTGATTTAAAAAAGACGTTATCATGCACTGCTTTTTATGGTCTCCATTGTGTTAATAGATGCCAGGAAAACATCACTTACGGGGTTCAAATAAACACCCCCGAAAAAATCGGCTCGCGGCTCGTGGACGATGCTCCGCATCGTCATTATTTTGGTCAACCCCCCCCCCCCCCTTAACAAAAAGCTAGATCCGCCCCTGATTACTCCCGAATGGCCAAAGTCAAAGATCGTATGGTTTGGAAAGTCTGCGTGGAGTTGTTTTGGCGGTGTGGCTGTGACCTCAAATACCTCAGAGTACGTGATCTGATTACCACGGCGGATGTATTAGGTAATTTTTCCCGGTAATTCTTCTGTATTCTTCTTCTTTTTCGCTATAAGTACAGGCCACCGTACGTCGGGTGTATTTCTACTTTATACTGTATAGGTTTATTTATGTCCTTGGATTCAATTGCTTTTTCTTGTTATGAGGAAGATCCTGTTCAGATATCTGGAAAAATACATGTTTTGTAGACATACATTTTTGAAATCGAAATATCATTATTATTATTTTTTATGTAGGATAACCTACTTTTCATTTCCGCTATAGTCAGCAGACGTACATTACAATGGGAAATGTCGGCTCTTATTTAATTGGCACAAATCTCTTCAAAATTAGTAGAAAATGGGTTCGTCCTTATAAGACGCACATAAAGGTATCAGAAATAGGACATCAAATTCTTCGGATACAACAGTTTTCTACAATTGTCTTTACTCCTTCACATGCAATCGACAAATTGTCGAATATAGGCACATGTATATCCGGGCCTGGTTCATAAAGCCCCTTATCAATTATAACAATTGCCAAAGATCTATGAGATATCTACTCATGGCCATTCACATGCAACACATATCGTTTCATGTTATTGATAATAAGATTTATTAATCGGAACCCCAAGACTATCATCAGATACCCGGGTCATATTAAGTATAAAGTGAGAAAGGCTGACACCCCATCCTTCTTTCTTTGTTACATACATGTACACAGCACCCGCACGCACATGTGTTGAGTCGGGGCAATTAACTCACATTTTGCCCTTTCACAGCTTAGAATTATATTAATATAATAAGAAAATCGAGACGATTTGTTACCTTTTGATCCAAACTCGAGCAACGTCTAACATTAGCATATTGCGAATCATCTAATTTGCATATTCGTAACAACGTCTACCTCGTTCCATGCCTGTCTCTTTCTCTGCCCCCGTCTCTCCTCTATTCTTGGATTCCTTAATAACCATTTCCCATTTCCAGGGGCGGCGGAGCGTTTTACAAAGTAGGGGGGGGGGGAGCACCAAGAAAAAGGGGCACTTTCTCGAAAGAAAGGAAACCTGCAAAGGAATACCTTAAAGCGAAAATATATAATGTTTAGACATTGAGACATTGTATTGAGGTTACATTATCAGGGAGGATTTCGACATTATTTTTACATGATCCAAGATACTTTGCTTAATAGGCATCATACTTTTCAGTAGGGGGTGATGATCTGAAAATGTTATTTGCAAGGGAGCGGAGCGAGCGAGCAAAGATTTTAAGATTTTTGAGGTCGCAGTGCGAAAATCTACATTTTATAGAGAAGGGAAACAAAAAAATCCTGATGTTTTTTTTTAATAAGCACAATTTAATCATGAAAGACTCAAACGATATACAGTGGTGGATGCAGGGGACACAGGGTGCTTGTGCCCCCCCCCCCCTCCGTTAAAAAGGGGGGGGAGGGGGAAAAGAAAAAGGAAGAAAAGGAGAAAAGGAGGGGAAAGAAAAAGGAGGGGAAAAGAAAGACAGTGGAACATGAAGAAAAGAGGGAAAGGCGGAGGAGAAAAAAGGGGGTAAGGGATTATATTGAGAAGGGAAAACAACCAGGGGCTTTGCTACAGGGGGTGTGGGGGTAGACACCCCACCTGTCAGGAGATTGCGGTAAAATGGCGCTGCTGTCCGGAAAAATGAGAAAAGGGGGAGGGTTTAGGTTTAAGAGTAATAATTTAATAAAACGTAAAAAGTTCCTTGTCTCGCGCGGAGGAGGAAACTGAATACAGACAAGAATTAAAGGTATAGACCAGTTTTGGAAACGCCCCCCTCTCAAAAAATGAAATGGAAGCTCTTATTACCAATCATGTGGAAGAATATGTTTTGACTAATACGTGATGATTCAAATTTTGCAGGGAAACCGTCTACTAATTGATATATTTGGTAAATTAGTAGATATCTATCCGATATCTATCCGGTCCGGATAGATATCGCGCACGTGACGCGTAGTCCTATATACATCTTTCTGTGTACAGTGCTTGTAACTTTACCAAGACTGGGCCAGATTTGTTATCATTCTGATGATTCCAGAACCTTGCAGTACATACCAATACTTATATGCTAGATGATCAGCCTTTTCTGATCGATTCCACAACGTTTCTTTCACAATGCAATCGCATGACCAGAACTGGCCGTTATCTTTAAGAGTAGAGAACGGTACAGCGAATCGTCTTCTTTCTCTAATAATTCAATGAATCGTCAAAGCTTCCGCGCTTTGCATAGCCTATCTGATATGCGTCGGGCTTTATGGCAAATATACTGATCGCGTTATGGAGACTGACATCGGCGCGGGCGTCAGCCCGAGCTAGCGCCCACGCCGATGTTAGTCTCCATAACGCGATTGGTATACTTGTAAAGCCCGACGCATATCGGATAGGCTACGCTTTGCACGGAAGGGGGAAAACTGAAATAAAAAAAGGATTAAGAGTAAAGAACGGTACAACGAATATTCCTCTTCCTCTTATAATTTAATGAATCGTCGTAGCTTCCGCGCTTCGCTTCAGACAGGGATTAAGAGAAAATGTAATGAAACGTTAAAGCTTCCGCGCTTTGTGCAGAAGGAGGGGAGGGGGAATTGAATTCAGACAAGGATTAAGAGTAAAGAACGGTACAACGAATATTCCTCTTCCTCTTGTAATTTAATGAATCGTCGTAGCTTCCGCGTATCGCTTCAGACAGGGATTAAGAGAAAATGTAATGAAACTTTAAAGCTTCCGCGCTTTGTGCAGAAGGGGGGGGGGGTTGAATTCAGACAAGGATTAAGAGTAAAGAACGGTACAACGAATATTCCTCTTCCTCTTGTAATTTAACGAATCGTCGTAGCTTCCGCGTATCGCTTCAGACAGGGATTAAGAGAAAATGTAATGAAACTTTAAAGCTTCCGCGCTTTGTGCAGAAGGGGGGGGGGGGGGTTGAATTCAGACAAGGATTAAGAGTAAAGAACGGTACAACGAATATTCCTCTTCCTCTTATAATTTAATGAATCGTCGTAGCTTCCGCACTTCGCTTCAGACAGGGATAAAGAGAAAATGTAATGAAACTTTAAAGCTTCCGCGCTTTGTGCAGAAGGGGGGGGGGGAGGGGAATTGAATTTAGACAAGGATTAAGAGTAAAGAACGGTACAACGAATATTCCTCTTCTTCTAATAATTTAATGAATCGTCGTAGCTTACGCGCTTCGCGCGGGAGTGGGAAAATGGATTCAGACAAGGATGAAGAGTAGAGAACGGTACAACGAATCGTCTTCTCTCTCTAAAAAGTTA
This sequence comes from Strongylocentrotus purpuratus, assembly GCF_000002235.5. Taxonomy (NCBI): domain Eukaryota; kingdom Metazoa; phylum Echinodermata; class Echinoidea; order Camarodonta; family Strongylocentrotidae; genus Strongylocentrotus; species Strongylocentrotus purpuratus. Next base: position 12,150,824 of record NW_022145598.1, read on the forward strand.
ATGAATCGTCGTAGCTTCCGCGCTTCGCTTCAGACAAGGATTTAGAGAAAAATGTAATGAAACGTTAAAGCTTCCGCGCTTTGTGCAGAAGGGGGAAAATGAATTCAGACAAGGATTAAGAGTAAAAAACGGTACAACGAGTATTCCTCTTCCTCTAATAATTTAATGAATCGTCGTAGCTTCCGCGCTTTGCGCGGGAGTGGGAAACTGGATTCAGAAAAAAATTGAGAGTAGAGAACGGTACAACGAATCGTCGTCTTTCTCTCTAATAATATTATGAAACATGAAAGTTTCCGCGCTTCGCTTCAGACAAGGATTAAGAGTAAAATTTAATGAAACTTCAAAGCTTTGCGCGGGAGGGGGAAAACTAAATTCAGACAAGAATTAAGAGTCGAAAACAGTACAACGAATCGTCTTCTTTCTCTAATGATTTAATGAACCGTCAAAGCTTCAGTATTTCGCGCGGGATGGGGGAAACTGAATTCAGACAAGGATTGAGAGTCGAAAACAGTATAACGAATCGTCTCCTTTCTCTAATTATTTAATGAACCGTCAAAGCTACAGCGGTTCTTGCGGGAGGGGGGCAACAAAATTCAGACAAGGACACATATATACATTGCCCAATAGAGATTTGGGGAGTGTCTGCAGCTGTAGGGCAATCAGTGTGACTTTAAAGCCTCACCCCCCCCCCCACTCCCCCAGTACGCACATTATGGCCCGAATTTACAAAGGAGGTTTGTCTAAAAACCCAAGGTCTAGTGCGTCATATGACGCGTTTCAAACCTAGGATGGAAACGCTTCGAAACGCGTCATTATGACGCACATACATCGCTTAGTCGACATACCTCCTTTGTGAATTTGGGCCCATAGGTTTACGAACTGATTGAACAATTTGCAAAGGACTTCCCAAAGAAAACTCGAGCATATGGGATATTTCCGTTTGAGATTCTTGACAGTCTCATAGTGAAATATTATAGTTAAACAGTTGAACGTCTGGGTATCATGGGCTTAACGGTTGCGAGTCGCTATAAAGTCTGCATGTGTACGAATTGTCATACCAATGTTCAAATCTGATAAAATTAAAAATTACAATATGTTTGTCAATCATAGCAATTAAAAGTGTGCGCAGTGGGCTTTAAAAGAAAAAAAGGATGCACTTCGCCCTTACCTGAAATGCCATCGGAAGTACGCCCTCTACTGTTTGGGGGAGGGGGGGGGGGGATGGGTTAGCGCACATATATTTTTTTGTCCCGAAAATTGGAAAATTATTCCGACCGATATTTCGTTCAGTAGGGGAGGGGGGGGGGGCGTATGGTCATTTGTTAGTCACCCTTTAGCAAAAATTATTAATAATTATTATAATTTCGTTTATTTAAACAAATTGAGGGGGACGGGAGTTTCCTCCAAAACACACACACATAAACAAAAATTGAGGATGGGGTTAATCCCCCTCCTTCCCCCCCCCCCCTGTGTAGGCGCCTGGTAGCGGGTTTTGTTAGGGCGATGTAGTGAGGTTGATTAGTATATTAAAACTGATTTCATTCAGTCATTTTTTTTCGGTCGTCATTTAGGAATTTTACATGAATTAAGTTAATTGTATTATGTTATCATAATGAAAAAGAATGGGATTTGAAAACCTTATTTGTATTGTTTTGATATTGAATGAAATCTAAATAAAAATTACTCACACAAAAATCTCTCTCTTTCTGTCTCTGCCAATACTGAGTGGCCTATAGTCGCAACCATATACAAATATGTCGACTTTTAAATCTTCGGATGGCGCTTTTTATATTTATTCGACTGGAATACTGATAGCGGAAATGTATATGATGGAAAAATGAATAAATGCTATAAATCGAGAGAAACAAAAATAATTCATCAAAGAAACTAGCGAGAGTTTTAAGTCATGTTTTACAGTATGTGTACGTATTTAGTTGCTCTTGTTCAACGTTGACTCCGGATTAAAATCCACACAAAGAAAAACTACATTTTTCTAAAAATATTGACCGCAATGGAAAAAAGATTTTTGTCTAAAGGAACTTGGTAAGCCCATCGCATCGCATAGTGTACACAGAACTGGTAATTGTATATAGAAATCTAAACAAAGATCATCTTCCTTATTTAACGTCTATGAAAACTGATAAGAATACTAATAACCGGAATTTTACTGCATTTAAGCATTCATAGAATGAAGAGCGAAAAAGGCTTCAAATCGTAGATTGTGGCACTTTGGTATGATGACGCCACTACGACTGTTCAGTTTCCCTCTAAGGAAGCTTGAAATTCATTGGAGTAATGACTTGATTAATCATTTAACTGTTCTAATAATCGATCATTAAGAGTTTAGAAGTTTGAATGTTCATATTAAAATGCTATTGCAAGTTCTTCCAGGATGGGACCCTGGTGAGATCGTAAAGTGTGCGGTCGGTTTTTGAAGACTCTTCATGAACTGTAAGTTTACGAAGAAAGGCGTGCAAAGAGTTGCAAACGGGCAAGATTTTAGGCCTACCATATATAACATTATTAATCCAGGGAAGTCTCATCAGCTTCAATATTAGGGACTTTTAGATTCGCACGAAGACAACGGGGATTGCTACGATCGACGTCCTTTTAAATGCACTGCCTTGAATGGACGTCACACGTTTCAGTCTACGCAAATTTAAAAGCCCCTAGTGTTCTCCCTGAAGGCCCTGCGAGTATCATTACCAAAGCGATAGGTTACTCATTTAATGTTGATTAACATCTTGCCAAATGACGTCAGTGTCGGCCTGAGATTCGGATCCTCATACCTTAGGTCGGGAGTCAAGTGTATGAACCACTATACCACGACCAGTCTTTCATCAGTGATATCGGGAAAGAGAGGTCAATAAGGGAGTTTACAGATACAATCTGCGCATGGGCAGATAAAGGTCATTTGGACCAAAAAGGTAAAACTCACCAGAGATGAATACTGGATATACGCTCATGAAAGTTATGTAACATTATTCATTTATGCACCAACGGTACATTCTAAGATACGCAGGTGGAAGTATTCTTTTCAAGAGGGCAAACAAAAGGTATTTAGAAACACATCTAGGACTTAGGCAGTTATTATTCTAAGATGCTCAAAGTGGAACTTCTCCATGTGTAAAAGATCTGTGGATATTTGGGGTCATTTGTACCATGTGCTATCTGTAAACTCCCTTATTGGACTAAACCAACAATAGGAATAGCGCCAATGGAGGCCATGCAGCTACCATAACAACTGGAAATTAAACAACCTAATTACATCAACGTGGTATTGATTAATGTTTTGCGTTCCCTTTCACGTTTACACCGACCATCATGCGTTTGATTAATGTTTGTTTTGTGTCATTCCAGATAGCCAATATTTACTTTTCGCCTACTTATATCATGCATCAAATATAGTCTTTCACTAATGTATATGGAATAAGTTTCTATTGATTTCTATGAAAAGGAGATAATATAGAATATAAGTGTCATGTGGGGGAACGTTGAAAGATAAAATAAGCAATGCATGTAAATTAAAATTGGCATCCGTTTGAAAAGAAATTCCTGGGTAAAAAAAAAACAAAAAGAAAGTTTTGTTTTGTGTAGCGTTTTGCATAAGGACTGAGTAAGTCTGCGTGCAAACTGCCTGTATAAATTAATTTGTTCGTGGTTTTATTGTATATATGATGTATATTTATTTATAATTACATATATTTACAAAGATACGATAGGTTATGTACGGAGGGTTCGTTAGTTATTGTGTTATTGCATAATTATATTCGAACTAAACATTTCCTTATGATAACTTTTTTTTAACAAAGGGCCCGAATTTCCAGCAATTAAACAAAAATACATACAGCAAAAAAAAAAAAATAGAGATAGGTGGATAGAGAGAGAGAGAGAGAGGGAGAGAGAGAGAGAGACAGAGAGAGAGAGAGGGGGGGAATAGCGGAAAAGAGAGAAAAAAGAGAGAGAAAAAAAAACAATAAGATGCAAGGAAAATGTTTATGCACGAAATGAATATTGTATAAATATTTTGTGTTTCCATGTTTCATTTTTCCTTCAGCAGACTTACCCTTGGACATCCTTTTCCCTCATCGTGAACATGATTGTTTTCTGCAACAGGTAACCTCCTAATTTTCTTAAATAGCAATTGAAAACAAATGAAAAGAAGAATATAAACAAACTCCCTCATTTCGATGTAGACACCCGACGTCAAACTTGTGAGGGTGTTTGTGTGGGGGAGGGGTTGCAATTATTATTTTGAAAATACACTATCTGTAGCCACGTTTCATTTCACGTCAAAACGATGTTTTGCTCGTCATGTTTAAATGCCCCCTTTCTTCCTCCCCCGCCCCCTCCTTCCCAACACAAACACAAACACAAACATATTCTGTTAATTGTCGCAGATTATTTGTATTATTATTTTATTCATTTTATTATAAATTTTGATCAGTTGCTGCTTGTAAGTATCGACTTGCATGGTGATGTAGATATACAATAGGCTTGCAGTAGACTTTCGGTTGCAACGTTAACGTTGTATAGCCTTTTTGCATCAAAAGTTTATTGATTTGACCATTATTTATGTTAAGTTGTCGCCATCATAGGACCTGCTTAGCATTTCCATGGATATACTAACATCTTTTGCCCAATACGTCATAGTTTTGCTTATTGATGTAACATTAGCGACATGCCATTTGACTTTGAGATATTAAAGACCCTACCCGAAGAAAATTCAAACTTTTTTTTTAATCAATGGATATCTGAATGAATGTTGAATAATATATAAAAAGGAAAAGCAAAAAAAAATCCCTTTTTAGTATTGCACAAAAGCAAATTAAAACCTAATTTTCAAAGTCGAAACTAGTCGTTAGGTCGACACCTTGCGATTTTCATTCCTTTAGATTCGCATTTTCAGAGAGCTGTTATACTCCTGTGACAGACACTAAAAACCCATATCATTGATGTTATTTTCGTCTGTGGATTATTCGTTTTCCGTTGATATATAATTTATCATTTAATTTTGCACTTCCGACATGGTCTAATGGGATTCAGAAGCAATACTCATTCATCATAACGTACATGTAATTAATTATAACGAGTGCTTTTAGTTTACAATCTCACTTTGTAATACTCGGCGTATGGTTTTCTCTCCGTATCTGCACGGCCGTTCTACATGACTGGTTGCCTCCATATTTATGAAATATATACGTATCGTCAAGAATTTGTTTAATATCTCTTGTACACCCGCATGCGTTAAATGTTCTAAAATTAATTTGGCAGTTGGACCAGAAATTGTAGTGTCAAAAATAACGTCGGAGATCACTGAGTATATCACAAATACATGTACATACAACCATACATCAATTTTTTTTTAAACCAAATGAGGGATTACCACTGCGAGATAATTAAGCTCCGACGGGCGGCTTTGTCTGACATTTTGCCCCAGATGACCTTTACTACTACACAAAGAAATACACGTGCCGCATACGCACAGGGTTCTAGAACACCTGCACCCAGGACAACCACCTCTAGGATAACCACCTCTAGGACAACTACCTCCTAGAACAACTACCCCTAGGGCAACCACCCCTAGGGCAACCACCCTCTAGGACGCGTACCCCCTAGGACAGCTACCACCGGAAAACGATTCATGGGGGTAAATGCCAGGGGGTAGTTGTCCTAGGGGGTAGTTGACCTAGGGGTAGTTGTCTGGGGGTAGTTGTCTGGGGGTAGTTGTCCTAGGGAGAAGAGCGGAAAGAGAGAAAAAAAGAGAGAGAAAAAAAAAACATTAAGAAGAAAGGAAAATGTTTATGCACGAAATGAATATTGTATAAATATTTTGTGTTTCCATGTTTCATTTTTCCTTCAGCAGACTTACCCTTGGACATCCTTTTCCCTCATCGTGAACATGTTTGTTTTCTGCAACAGGTAACCTCCTAATTTTCTTAAATAGCCATTGAAAACAAATGAAAAGAAGAATATAAACAAACTCCCTCATTTCGATGTAGTTTTCAGACACCCGACGTCAAACTTGTGAGGGTGTCTGTGTGGGGGAGGGGTTGCAATTATTATTTTGAAAATACACTATCTGTAGCCACGTTTCATTTCACGTCAAAACGATGTTTTGCTCGTCATGTTTAAATGCCCCCTTTCTTCCTCCCCCGCCCCCTCCTTCCCAACACAAACACAAACACAAACATATTATGTTAATTGTCGCAGATTATTTGTATTATTATTTTATTCATTTTATTATAAATTTTGATCAGTTGCTGCTTGTAAGTATCGACTTGCATGGTGATGTAGATATACAATAGGCTTGCAGTAGACTTTCGGTTGCAACGTTAACGTTGTATAGCCTTTTTGCATCAAAAGTTTATTGATTTGACCATTATTTATGTTAAGTTGTCGCCATCATAGGACCTGCTTAGCATTTCCATGGATATACTAACATCTTTTGCCCAATACGTCATAGTTTTGCTTATTGATGTAACATTAGCGACATGCCATTTGACTTTGAGATATTAAAGACCCTACCCGAAGAAAATTCAAACTTTTTTTTTAATCAATGGATATCTGAATGAATGTTGAATAATATATAAAAAGGAAAAGCAAAAAAAAATCCCTTTTTAGTATTGCACAAAAGCAAATTAAAACCTAATTTTCAAAGTCGAAACTAGTCGTTAGGTCGACACCTTGCGATTTTCATTCCTTTAGATTCGCATTTTCAGAGAGCTGTTATACTCCTGTGACAGACACTAAAAACCCATATCATTGATGTTATTTTCGTCTGTGGATTATTCGTTTTCCGTTGATATATAATTTATCATTTAATTTTGCACTTCCGACATGGTCTAATGGGATTCAGAAGCAATACTCATTCATCATAACGTACATGTAATTAATTATAACGAGTGCTTTTAGTTTACAATCTCACTTTGTAATACTCGGCGTATGGTTTTCTCTCCGTATCTGCACGGCCGTTCTACATGACTGGTTGCCTCCATATTTATGAAATATATACGTATCGTCAAGAATTTGTTTAATATCTCTTGTACACCCGCATGCGTTAAATGTTCTAAAATTAATTTGGCAGTTGGACCAGAAATTGTAGTGTCAAAAATAACGTCGGAGATCACTGAGTATATCACAAATACATGTACATACAACCATACATCAATTTTTTTTAAAACCAAATGAGGGATTACCACTGCGAGATAATTAAGCTCCGACGGGCGGCTTTGTCTGACATTTTGCCCCAGATGACCTTTACTACTACACAAAGAAATACACGTGCCGCATACGCACAGGGTTCTAGAACACCTGCACCCAGGACAACCACCCCTAGGATAACCACCTCTAGGACAACTACCTCCTAGAACAACTACCCCTAGGGCAACCACCCCTAGGGCAACCACCCTCTAGGACGACTACCCCCTAGGACAGCTACCACCGGAAAACGATTCATGGGGGTAAATGCCAGGGGGTAGTTGTCCTAGGGGGTAGTTGACCTAGGGGTAGTTGTCTGGGGGTAGTTGTCTGGGGGTAGTTGTCCTAGGGAGAAGAGCGGAAAGAGAGAAAAAGAGAGAGAGAAAAAAAAAACATTAAGAAGAAAGGAAAATGTTTATGCACGAAATGAATATTGTATAAATATTTTGTGTTTCCATGTTTCATTTTTCCTTCAGCAGACTTACCCTTGGACATCCTTTTCCCTCATCGTGAACATGTTTGTTTTCTGCAACAGGTAACCTCCTAATTTTCTTAAATAGCCATTGAAAACAAATGAAAAGAAGAATATAAACAAACTCCCTCATTTCGATGTAGTTTTCAGACACCCGACGTCAAACTTGTGAGGGTGTCTGTGTGGGGGAGGGGTTGCAATTATTATTTTGAAAATACACTATCTGTAGCCACGTTTCATTTCACGTCAAAACGATGTTTTGCTCGTCATGTTTAAATGCCCCCCTCTCTTCCTACCCCGCCCCCTCCTTCCAAATACAAACACAAACACAAACACAAACATATTCTGTTAATTGTCGCAGATTATTTGTATTATTATTTTATTCATTTTATTATATATTATACATTTTGATCAGTTGCTGCTTGTAAGTATCGGCTTGCATGGTGATGTTGATATTCAGTAGACTTGCAGTAGACTTTCGGTTGCAACGTTAACGTTGTATAGCCTTTTTGCATCAGCAGTTTATTGATTTGACCATTATTTATGTTCAGTTGTCGCCATCATAGGACCTGCTTAGTATTTCTTTTGGAGTTCTCATTTTTAGTTAAACACAAGTTTAAATGAAAATGCTGTGTGTCTAAAACAACTGGATCTTTTTATTTTTACATTTCAAGAATTTCATCCAAACATGAATGTAAAGGTTAATATGGTAGGTTTCATGGAAACTGAAGAGAGAGTTGAAAATGATTGTATGTGCAAAAGTCAATTCATTCAACTTTGTTAACATGGTTTAAAAGAAAGTGGAAGATGTAAGAGGTGTAGCGCCACCTCTTCCGAGAGAGGACGGAATAAATTCATTCAGAGTCAGAAGATATATAGTATATAGATAAATAAATTCATTTGCTTTCGGAGGTTTCTTTTAGCAGGTGGAACAACAATAATAGAAAGAAAATGATATATATGACATCAATGTACATCATAAAAATCAAATGATATGTGATGTATACACTATTACAGATCAACACAAGTCAACATGCATATGTAATTTATTCCCCCTTTAAAGGTGCCGCAAGTTAATTTGGGCTGAGGCATATAGTACTATACCAAATATCTTAACTGTTTGTTGCTAGGATGAATAAGTGAGCTACATTTTATTATTAGTGCTGTGTTACAAAATAGATGAACTTATGCATCGTCAGTCCAAGACGGTGTCATCTAATCACAGATCTCACATACAGGTAGATCTCTATGTATCAGATGTTTTAATTTTTTAACACAGATAATTAGATGTCATGAATTAACTATTCAAAAGAAAAGACAAGACACTTTGAAGCTGAAGTGCGATTTTCGGTGGAAGTCTGGAATTGAACATCCCAGCATTTGAACTTCCTATTAAGACATGTTTTACAAGACATGTCAAGTTTCTTTATTGACCAAATATCTGTAAATGGTTGAAATCAAAAATAAAAGAAGGGCTTGTTCTCTGAATATGGCAAAATACGCTATAGTTAACTTGCAAAAAGAGTCGGTAAAATAATGTTCTACCTTGATTGAATGTGCCTATTACCTGTGTACTATAAATGATTGTGTATATAACATGAATATATAGAACAACTTCTTAGATAATATCTACGTGAAAAATATTAAAGTAATATTATCAAATTCAAAGTGAATTTTATTCCTATATCGATTTGTGAAGAAAAGAAAGTGAAGAAGTTAGAAGGAAGAGAGAAATAGAGAGAGAGAGAGAGAGAGAGTGAGATAGAGAATGAGAGTAGATGAGGAGAGGGGTACATGTAGGTAATATAGAGTGGAGACTGGCTCAGGTTAAAACACCATAGCATTATTTGTAATAAACTTATCATTCATATAGAAATTGAAGCTAAATATTTACTGTCACAATATACGAGAAAAAAATAAACAACACCGATTTCGCATGAGTAAACACGTACATCCATATTTTCAATTTGCAATATAAACAAGTTCATGCAAAACTCAATGACAGTGAGACTATGAGGTAATATGTGCAGACAAACTGGGATCACATATAAGCGCTCAATAATATGCACATGCAATTAATAGTATGAGCAGTGGGCTTTATAAAAATAGATGCCCTTCGCCCTTACCTGAGAAGCCATCGGAAGTACGCCCTCTCCTGTTTAACAGAATCCCTGGCTGTATTTTCATCCGACCGGGCTACTCCTTTCGTATAAAATACAATTTTGTCTCACCAGTGATTCATTAAAGACACTGACAGGCTCGTATCGGAAGGCTCATGTCCCGTGTATATGGATTGGTCTGCCAA
>NW_022145598.1:12165800-12185533 GCF_000002235.5 Strongylocentrotus purpuratus
TTGCAGTCTGAGCATGAGCAGATCGAAGGTCATTGCAGAACAAATTTTGAAATACACGGAGACGAAATACTGGATACGTGGTCATGTAATCATTATTTATTCATGCACATTCAGTGCACTCCATGATACACAGGTGGAAATATTCTTTGAAAAGGGGAAACAAAGGCTATATATGTAGCACCTCCATCGCTGTAGGAGTGGTTATTTCACAATGTACAAAGTGGGACCTCTTCATGTTTTGAAGATCTGTGGATATTCGTGGTCATTGCAGTAATGTGCTAACCGTGAACTGGTCTATTGAAGGTGAATTGTAACGCTGTATAACCTTAATGCATCAAAAGTTGATTGATTTGGCCATCATAGGACCTGCTTAGTATTTCCATGGATATACTAACGTATTTCGCCCAATACGTCATATTTTTGCTTAGCGATGGAACATGTCTAGCGGTATGCTATTTGACTTTGAGATATTGCAGACCTATCCGAAAAAAGTCAACGTTATATGATTCAATGGAGATCTGAATGAACGTAGAATAAAAAATCGATAGGAATAACAAATATATCTTTTTCCAGAGTAGCTCAAAAGCATATAAAACCAAATTTTCCTCAGCCCTCGAAATTACGGGCCAACAGGATTCAAATTTTCTGTAGTTACGGTGACGAAATAACAACTGGTCCCGATCGGCTTGTCTATATATGTATATATATATATATATATATATATATATATATAGCTGAAACATGAGCCGTGCCTAAGTAATGCGAAGTCACTGTGAATACGCGTACTCCGCATGAGTAAGATGATGTCATCAAGTCGATAACTAGATTTTAGGTCGACAGCTTTCGATTTTCATTGCTTTAGATTTCTCATTTTCAGAGAGCTGTTACTCCTCTGGCAGGTAGTGAAATAGTTATATGTTATAATCATTCAGGCTTATCATAACGTATATGTAATTATAATGAGGGTTTCTATTTTAACCTTCCTTTTAACACGGCGTATGGTTTTCTCTCATTACGTATTTGGCCGTTCTACAGGTTGCCTCCATATTAAACGTACCTACCATCATGAACCTGTTATCTCTTGGATACCAGCATGCGTTAAAATAATTAATTAAGTAGTTGGATCATTGAGTATCACATATAAATGTACATGCGCACCTCCCCCCCCCCCCCCTCTCTCTTCGATCCCCACGGGTAGCGATGAACATTTGTTTTAAATACCCCTCCCTACAAGCTTATCATGAATAGTTTTTCCCAAGAATTGTTCTTCGTATGATGAATAATAATTAACAAATATTTATCGATGGCTCCTTTTACAAAGCGTCATATTTTTGGTTTTTTTTTGTTGTTGTAATAATGTCAGCCACAGTGATACACAGTTTCGTGAATCTGTAGTAATCGATTGATGTAGCGGTGTCGTGGTCTAGTGGATACGTCACTAGACTGTAAATCAAATGGTTCACAGTTCGGGTCCTACTGCAGCACTATTGTCCTTTATCAGGAAATTTATCTACATTTGCCCCACCCCCTTCACCTATGTGAAGTAAATGAGTGCCCGTAAGAAGAAATTAATTGAATACTTTAGCGCCTATGGGTGAGGGTGAATACCAGTAACACTTCAGAAATTCATAACTTTTCCTATTTTCCACCACCCATTTCTCTCTCCCCTCTCTCTCTCTCTCTATCTCTTTCTCTCTCCCTCTCTCTCTCTCTCTCTCTCTCTCTCTCTCTTCCTCACTTCCCCTCCACTCCCACCCTCTCGCTTTTTCTCTCTACCCCTCCCTCCCCTCTCGCTCTCTTCATCTTTCTCTCTCTCCCTTTCTCTCCACTCCCACTCCCTTTCTCTCTCTCTCTCTCTATCTCTATCACTCTCTTTCTTTCCTCTTCCTCCTCTCCAGTTTCACTATTTTTTTTTCTCTCTGTCCCTCTCCCTTCCTCTTTCTATCTCTCTCCCTGTCTCTTTATCTCTGTCTCTGTCTCTCGCTCCTGCTCATCCTCTTTCCTTCTCTATTCACCCTGTTCACTGTAATTTATCGCCTTATTTTGTAGACGTCAATTCTGCTCAAATGTAGATGTATAAGAGGCATGCTGCTATGTTGGACAATCACATACCAAATAATATGCAAATGTTTCCACATTGGCCAATCTATACGTACTTTGCGTTCCTGAAAAAACGAAACCAAAAATCAAATGTTTTTTTCGAACAAACTATGAGCTGTGTTAATTCGATGTTTTGCTTTTCCTAGAAGTAGAAGTAACATGCTTGTATAATTATGATACATTGATTACATTAATCCATAAACGCTTCACTCTAATATTAACATTGTTATCAAAAGGCCACGTCAACGTCCTTTTGTGCCAGATTTCAGATCATTCATCAACATGACCTGAATGAAATAGATTGTTATGTGCAAAATGAATGCCATCATCATAAAGTAAAAATGAGATGTTATCGATGGTGAGGGTATAAGAAGGGAATATTTTTGTGAATGTTTATGAACAGTGATTTTCGTTATGGTCGTTATTCTCCCACTTAAAGGCATTTTCAAGCCCTTTCGTTTTACAGAAAGTTCTAAATTATTATTATCTTTCAAATGCCGTTGGAATTAAACCTTTTCATATTTTTGGGGGCTAGTTCACATTTAGTCCGTTCTTTGTTTTTATTCTTCTATCACACGTATCAACCACAAACAAAAACAGCACGGTCTCTCCACTGATCACGCGATCCCCAAAATGTCCATGAGAGGAATGTCTAGGTCTACTTTAAAGGCCCACTGCACTACTGGTAGCTACTTGCGCCCTCTATATACCAAACAATGCCTAATCGGTGACCATTGGTCCCCCATGATCCTCTTTTTCTTATGTTAACTGAGAGCTGAGTTGATGAGATAACCACCTGTCCAGTGACCTTGCAGGGCAGTCTAATCCCTCCTGTAAACTACGGCAGATAAGCTTTAAACGTTGAGGTTGTGTTATTTTATCGGCTGATTGGGCGCGCGACACGGATACAGTACAGAGGCTGGACTAATATTGTTTGCCTGCAAATGGGACATAGTACCTCTAATAGACGTGATAGAGTAATGCGTAGTGTAATAAAGATACTAATTCATATCTATCTATGCGATTTACAAAGTAGTGGTTAAAGAGGAGGAAATTTACCTTGTTCCTAATACGATCACTTTCTCCACCTTTGCCTTAGCTATCTCCAAGGTAGTGTCCAAAACAAATGAAATTTACATGGTTCATGAAGAAGAATTTAATAGGCCAAGTGCGTGAATCATTGGTATAAGTTGTAGATCGATCTGTTATGCAATTAATTTCTGAATTATATACGTTTATAACAAAGTATAGATGTGGTTATTGAAACCTCTGATTTAGTATTCCTGCGTTTCGTTTGACCTACATGTATGCCTCATCAGTCATCAATACATAGTCTAGTTTAAATGTATCAGAGAAGTTTCGTGGACTTGAGTGTAAACAAAAATACATTATGGAAAGAACATTTTTATTCATACAAAGCATTACTGTGATAAAATCATTCCTTGAATTTAAAAGTTGACATTCTCAGCAAATAAATGTCCATTAATTTGGTACCAACGGCAAATATATGTTATTTATAAGTTTTTTATTTACAAAGTATATCACAAACAATTGGGATTTGGGTATTAATTCGGTCTATGCAGATCCAAATAACATCCCTAACAAAATTAATCATGCCACACATATCAAATATCGAATATCAAATATCGAATATCAAATATCAACGTACATTTGTGCGTGTGTGTGCGTGTGTGAATTTGCTTCTGCAAAAAGCATATCCAATGCATTTTATTTGATACATTCAATTCATTCTCTCACTCCACTAATCCCAATATACATGCTGTAGGCATCACTTTGGCGCAAGTCGATTTTTGCACTCTCGCAAGCATAGCGGCGAGGTAATTTTTGGGGTGCTATATTTTACCCGTTTCTTTTTCGCTCTCTTTTTTGCCGTCGGGGCGGGGGGGGGGGGGGGGACGGCCCGATCGCCCCCCCCCCCTCCCCCTGGATCCGCGTCTTCTCCTAAAACTATATCACCTTGTAAATTTCATCGATTACACCATTTTCTGTTCATGTAGGATCTGTGGAATTGCCTCTGGTGGAGGAAGGACGCCCTCAAGCATGGGGACTATACTAAAGCTAGTTGCAGCCATCGCTGTGGTAGTGATTGGTGTTCAAACAGTCAGAGTATCAGGTAAGATCACCAACCCGACCTCCTCCTACTTACTGCTAGCCGCAGTTGGCCAGGGTGGGCGTGCAGATTCGTGGATCTCGCCATCTTCAGCGTGCACCAGGTAGGCGATTGAGATCGCAATATAACATTTAAAAAAACTGCCATTTTGGGGGACAGGGGGAGGGGTGGCTTAATCTACGTACTTCACCTTCAAAAGTCTGGCATTTCTTTAACACTATATATACATATACAGTTAACAAAAAAATGATTCATACACTTCCCAAGTTTTTGAATTTTGTCAAGTAATTGATTTGTCCCAATTTATAAGATGTGACACATCATAGCTGACATCTAACAAAAGTATTCCAAGATGGCCCTAATTATAACCAGGCTACCTTTCATTCTTACGTTAAGAAAACACAAACCACAAGGAGTATGAATAATTCAGTTGTTAACTTTAAATTATCTAAATGGTTTTAGATGATTTTTAAAGTTGCCAACAATTTCAGTTTCAGTTTCAGTTGTTTGTTTCCCATATTGCATGCATATATGTTGCAATGATTTCACAAAGTCAATGGTCAAATTAAACGTGGATTCTATTAACATAGACAAAAAAGAAAGTGTGTACCACATTTCTGTTTGTTCGAAAGCATTACATTATGAGACTGAACTAAGAAGAAGAGTGAAAAAATGGAGGGGCCTATGTAAAGATAAATTTTGTTAACAATCAATGGGGCCGTATCAAAAATTTGGATTACAGGGGCGGGGTCATACGCGCAGGGGGGGGGGGGGGGTGTTTTGGGGGTTAATTCCCTCAATTTTGTCTCCCTTTTTGCTCAAGGGGGGGGGGGGGGCGTGAGTACCAGCAAAATAAATGCTCCAAAGTTCGCAAAATATTCAGGTGAAAACAAATCAACTTGATTTTGCATTGTATATTTGGGGGCTCCGGAACAACACCCCTGCCCCCTTATTACCTATGTGAATGTTTTGCCGGTAGCTCCAGCCCTTACATCGTTCATGAGGTCAAAAGGAAACCCTGATGGCGTTTTTACAACAACACAACGTTTATTATACAGTAATTTTAATTTAAGTGCTCATGTACGACTCCCCCGCCCGTCAGATCTTTATTGCCATGTCACATTTTGGCATACCACCCTCCTCTAATTTTTTGTTTGAGAAACTCTTTTTCTATGTAATTGTATCTTTCCAGCCATATAAGTATCGCTTTTATTGGTCAATGTTAACCCCCGGGTCTCCAAGATGTAAGAACATTACATCTTTGCCGAGCGAAAGTTTTTGGTGAGATGATTCAGTTTGAGAACTGCCACTATGAATTTGACTGACAAAGAAAGCGGACAAAATATACAGTTCCTCAGGTAGACAAAGGAACATCTCTTCACTGCTATTATGTAAAAATGTGTAGAACATGTGTCACATGCATATTCACCTTTTTACATAATAGCAGTGAAGGGATGTTCCTTTGTCTACCTGAGGAACTGTATATTTTGTCCGCTTTCTTTGTTCGTCATATTCATGCGTCGCCTATACTAGTCTCTGTCACGGTCCACGCACTTAATACAATGCACAGTGGTGGAACGATACCAGCTTCACGGGATTTGTAATCGCCTGTGTGCACAGAGCATGGTTGATGCATTTTCTTCAATTCAAATAGGGTCCACTTAGACCCAAACGTTTTGATATGTTTTAATAACATCATTTAGAAAAACTTGCACTACCTACAGGCTTTGGCAACAAAATATAAAAACATCAACATCAGACAAATGAAAATAATATAGGGTGCGTTTATCGGGTCTTGCCACTAGATATGTACATATCGAACCCTACTATTGAACCCCACTATCGAACCCCTTTATACGAATGTGATTTTCGGGATGTCGCGTTTAGCGTCTCTACACGATTCAAAATAAAGGCCTTATCTCTGCGCACCTGCTTTGCGCCGTTTGACCCGGGAAGCAGAGAGTTGCTCGGAGGTCAACTAGGGCATAGCACAATGGAGCGCACTATTTCGCTGAACCGGAAATTAGCCGGGGAAGGTCCGATTTGTGTGTGGGGTTCAAAACAGCTTTGCGTTTATCATGTCTCAGAATCGTGATTCTGGCTGTATGTCACATTCAAAACACACCTTTCTGCGTCTTTAGATATGCCCATATCTAAAGACGTTTAAAAAGGCTTTGCGTTTATCACCTTCAAAATTTGCCTGAAAGACGTTTGAAAAACCTGATTCAAGGCAAAAATCTAGTCGATAAACGCACCCTAGGTTGCGTTTATCTCTCACACACTAATAGATAAACTAATTTACAATATATTTTAAATAGTAGGCGGTTTCCCGGCAACATTTTTATCATCATGTATTAGTCAAAACATATTCTTTCACATGATTGGTAATAAGAGCTTCCATTTCATTTTTTGAAATTGGGGCGTTACTGGTCTTTACCTTTAAAGTTTAGGTGGCTGTTTTGGGAGTCAAAATATTTGAATTGTAGTAAGAAATGAAATAAACAACAAAAACAATAAAATACATGAGTTAAAAAACAATGAAATACATAATTAGATATGTCTAAAGCCCTTTAAAAAAAGGCTTTGCGTTTATCACCTTCTAAATTTGCCTGAAAGACGTTTGAGAAACCTGATTCTACCCCAAAAATTGGTCGATAAACGCAACCCTAGTTAAACTAACGGTATCGAGATGTCAGTCGGTCGGTGTTTCAAATAAACAATTAGGCTAATGCACCAAAGTCGCTTTTTCCAAGCGCCCTGAAGCGCACGACGAGGATGAACAATAGAACCCTTCGCTACAAGTCACAGTCCCCATAAGCCAGAACTCACACTATACACAAACACTACAGCTTTATCATGGCAAGCCATCATTCTCACCCGATCCAGCAAGAATCAATGAGCCGTGGCCACAGACTGGGGCACATCAACTCGCTGCAGGGGAAAAAATAAAATTGTTGCTCAGAAAAAAGGCATAAACATAATATTATATCGAAAAATGAAAAAAAGGGTCATTAAAATTAATTATGAGCACACTAGAAGCCAGACATTGTTGCTTCTGCCTGGAATGGATAATGTTTTTGAAGGAAAAGTTTCAGTTTTCGTTGGAATACAAATAATGAGATAGATTCAGGAATTTCAGTTGGGAGTTCATTCCAATATTTCGGACTTTGAAAGGTTATATTTTTTCATATCGCATAATAGTAAATATTGTAGAAAATCTGTATTCCGTTAGTATCACGTAAGCACAGTTAATACTGTATGTTTACAACATTAAAAGCTATAGAAATAGATCAGTGCTACAAAAATGAATATTCCGCTTGATCTTTTAATACAACTAAACTTCAAAAACCTGTGAGGGGTAGTCACTTCCGTCACCTTCGCCCCTCTCGTTCACTATGCTCCCCCGTCCCCCGCACCCCCGGGTTATGAAAAGAAATCGCCGCCCTGTACTTAAAGGTAAAGACCAGTTATGGTCATGCGATTGCATTGTGAAAGAAACGTTGTGGAATCGATCAGAAAAGGTTGATCATCTAGCATCTAGCATTTGCAAGGTTCTGGAATCATCAAAATGATAAGAAATTTGGCCCATTCTTCGTCAAGTTACAAGCACTATACACAGAAAGATGTAAATGGGACTACCCTATATCTCTCACAGACCATGAGAGAAACAAATTTACCAAATATATGAATTAGTAGGCGGTTTCCCGGCAAATTTGTTATCATCATGTATTAGTCAAAACATATTCTTTCACATGATTGGTAATGAGAGCTTCCATTTCATTTTTTGAAATTGGGGCGTTTCCAATACTTGTCTTTACCTTTAATTATCAAAGTTCTTTTCAGTCTTCCATTATGAGAATGTGTTAATAACCCCATCAGGATTGGGTTTTTCCTCTTTATATTAAGATGAAATTTGTTTCGCACTGAGATCTCACGAATCTGACCAAACAATCCTCACTTGCCTCGCTCGCTCGCAAATAAATATTCAGACCATCACACCCATCCTTTGAATTATCGACTGTTCTTTATCATTTCATCTCATTTCATGTCAGATTTGAACTTTATGATGACACCACGATGTAGCCTTGTGCGTCGCCTACTGGATTATGCGAACATAACAGTGACAGTACAATAGGGTATTTGAATCACTCGTATTTATTTTTTGAAAGCCTATGTGATCCTCTTTATGCGCCACTTAAAAAACCCCCTGTGCCATCATGACACGTTGACGTTTTCCAGCAGGTGCCATCGTAACATCAGTAAAAAAAATCCAAAGAAAACCGCTAAATACACGGTAATTTCGAATGTAACACTATGAAGAAAAACAGTTTACCGGAAAGTGTGCGATGTATACAATGTAAACAATAGTAAACGCAACGCGTGGCTACACACTGCGAGCGGTATTATGAATGTCTAATTGACTCGTATACATCTGTGCAAAAATGCGAAGTTGGCACGCCTACGTCCGTGCAAATCGGCGAACAAAGCAAACAAAGAGTTAAGATCTCTGCCGTGAAGCGGCCGATCTCCGCGAAAATGTGCACGCATATCAAGTGAAGTGTATAGAATAATATGGTAATTTCAATTTTTTTTAAATTAACTTGTTTACATATTTATGGTAATTTATGCAAATAAGGTCATAAAATCACATTTTTGCCCGTAAATCATATATTATTCATATTTATGCATTCTTTTTCACTACATATTCATTAGACCATTTGGAATAAAAAATACGACACAAAATTTGGAAGAGCCAGCTTATTCCTTAATATGTTATCTCCTGTTTTGATAATTTCTTATGTATTTCATTGTTTTTTTAACTTATGTATTTTATTGTTTTTTGTTGTTTTATTTCATTTCTTACTACAATCTAACTATTTTGACTCCGGGCCCAAAACAGCCACCTAAACTTTAAAGGGACTTTGTAACATTGTTTAGATGAGAGATAGTGGTGCTAAGGTAGTGACTTCAATGCTAGATGTACAATTAAAGATAATCTGAAAATTTTAGTGAAAACGGAACATTATTCATGGTACAAATTGGGAAAAACTGATCTGATCGATTCCTTAATTCTCCCAACTATATTATTCTACTTCTATTCTGCTACTTGTCAAAGCCTGTTCAGCATCAAGACAAGGACAATTTAATTACATTTTAGGTGAATGTAAATCGTCACAAAGCAATAAAATGGCTCTACATTCCATTCCAGACAGTTAAGTGTTGACAGATTTTTATAGCCTGTTTTATGTATTTTTCTTATGGAAAAACGATTGGGAAAATTCAAAAATGGTTGGGAGAATTTACTGTTAATCACTGTTAGAGGGTGCCTCACATCGACGCCTTCAAAGAAAACCATAGATATCTTTGTGGTTTGGGAATTGTTCAGGATTTTTTGCATGTCAGAGGGTTAGTATAGTAGAAGGAATATAGTAAGTAACATTTTATACAAAAATTAAGCAACTTTTTTCATCAACCTTCAACAACGTTACCGAGTCACTTTAAAGGTAAAGACCGGTAACGCCCCAATTTCAAAAAATGAAATGGAAGCTCTTATTACCAATCATGTGAAAGAATATGTTTTGACTAATACATGATGATAAAAATGTTGCTGGGAAACCGCCTACTATTTAATAAATATGGTAAATTAGTTTTATCTATTAGTGTGTGAGAGGTAAACGCACGTGTCGCGCACGTGCGTTTATCTCTCATATACATCTTCCTGTGTACCAGTGCTTGTAACTTTACGAAGACTGGACAAAATTTGTTATTATGTTGATGATTCCAGAACCTTGCAGTACACACCAATACTCATATGCTAGATGATCAACCTTTTCTGATCGATTCCACAACGTTTCTTTCACAATCGTATGACTATAACTGGCCTTAATTTTTAAACAAGACCAAATAACAAATTTTCAGGAAAAATGACATTTCCATATTTTTTGTACACAAATCACACAAATTTGCGATTTTCGGGCGGACATGGAAAGACACAAGGTGACGTGACCTTGTAACTGTAGGTCCGATTTTCAAAAAAAAAATAATTTAAAGATGCGCACGACTCGAAAGAAAAACAATCAGCGAGCGGCGGGGCGCCATCCATATGCGTTCGCGAGCAATCGGAACAATCGTGGAGGGGGGGAGGGGCATAATGCCCCCCCCCCCCCGACCTTAATAGGGTTAAGGCGCTATTTTTTTTTCTTCAACGGCTATTAGGCAAATAATTACCGTTGGTGAAGGTGATGGGACAAACTATCACTTCCGAGGGGATCCGGATGTAGCTATCTTTCTGAAGCGAAACTGAGGAAAGATAGCGTATATAATCAGATTGCCGAGGTAGTGATAGTTTGCCATCGCCTGAAACCAATAGGTGATTATTTGCTTTATATTCCACATCGGAAACATTTCACTTTCTTCCGTCATTTTAGAGCAACAAGTCATCAATTAACAGCTAGCAAACGGTGTACGATACGTTCAGTGCATGCAGTATGGTGGTGTGACCATATAGTTCGCGCGTGACCAAAGTTCGCGTACTAACACTAAAAGCGCTTAAGGAGGAGAGCAATACGCAGCGTATACAATTAAAGTGCGTTGCTCTGTTTAGATAGTGCTTTTATCTTCAGTGAAAGTGCGTTGCACTATGTAGATAGTACTACTATCTACACAGTGCAAGATTTTTTTTCCTCCCATCAATGATGGGCTAACTATCTTTCATCATGTGATTTACTTTTGACCAATCGTAGAGCAAGATTCATAGTATGTGGAATATAATACAAAATTACCGAATATTATAAATTATTATACTAATGGTTATTTTAGGCGTCTCTGAACCGATTTCGATCAAACAAAGACGATTTTGTCATTTAAATTGTACATTCTTTCTAATTTGACACTCAGTTTTTCATTATCTCACCAGAAAAATTGTGTAGTGCCCTCTGCAACAAAACTCAACTATCTCTATGTATTCGACTGACACAATAAATTCTAATTTGATCTGTGAATCAGTCAGTGCATAAGAGTATATAATTGATTTTTCGGGGGAAAGGGGGCCCCAATGATTATTAAGAACCAAACACATATTACGTTAACAAGCTCTTTAGAAATATTACTCTGTGGTTTTCTCGAGACACACCTGTATGCCAGGAAGATCCTACAGGATTGAACTACAGAGGAGACTTATCTAAGACAATCAACGATCATACTTGTCAAGCATGGACCTCTCAGGATCCCCATCAACACGATAACACTCCAGCTAACTTTCCTAACGCGGGACTAGACGACAACTATTGCAGAAACCCATCTAATAGAGACACTGCTTGGTGTTACACCACCAATTCTGGGATAAGATGGGAGTATTGTGCTGTAGGTTTCCTTGACCCGAGATGCAAAGGTATATAGCGATGTGGTGCGCTGCTCAAAATTAATTAATATCAAGATACATGCATGCATATACAATAATTTTACATCTATTGGAATTTATTGTTTGTTCTTCATGAGTATTTCATTCAAATGTACATCTATCTACACATCTATCTATGTTTTTATTCCTTTATTCATATAATGATTCATTAACATCTATTTCAATGCTTATAAATTCGTTAAATGATGTATTTATCTTTCAGTGTAATGATCAATTTATTCATTCTTTAACCCACTTTCATTAAAGCATTACATGACGTACATGACGATTGTCCTCATATGACCATGCTGTCTTGTCCTTTGATCACTCTGGAGAGCGGTGAGACTGTACAATTCATCCCGAAACCCATGCAATCCGATCTAGACTGGTTAATATCCAACCTCCCAACAGACCTCCCGATTCCCGATACTGAACGGCGTTACTATTGCACCGAACCAGGTAATATTTACATGCATAATTCCCGAAATGAGGTGGCACGAAAAAATGGGGAGGCGTCGTTTTTCCGACGGTACATTACTGCAAAGTTTCGTACTTCCGAAAAACGAACTTCCCCATATCAGGGGGTTCATAATCACATGGTTGAGAGAGGGTTCATAATTTCGCCATTTGCTGCGATATTTCGGTGGTTCGTTTATCCGAATGTTCATAATTCCAATGGTGAAAAAGGGTTCATTATTCTGAAAATAGGTGTTATTCTTTAAATGTAAAAGCCTCGGTATTCGGAAGGTTTATCATTCCAATAAACAATGGACTGTTCTACGTCATTTTTTCTAATAACGAATCCTATTGCATTTTCAGAAATATGAACCTTTGGAATAAACGTACTAGCGGCATTGCAAACTTTCGGAAAAAACGACCTGAACCGAAAAATAAGGCTGGAGCCGAAAAAAATGCATTTGTTTAAATTACTATTTATATGGCACTGACGAAGAACCCTTTTATACTGACACCGATCATAATTGTGGATTGCCCTATTACCGTGACCAGGGATAATATTACCCAAAATGTTTTCATTCAATATGATTACAATTTTATATTCAATAACAGGTGGTGTCGTGGTAATCATAGTGGTTAATTCAAGGTTAATTCAATTAACTCTCAAACCAACCATAGAGGGTTCGAATCCCAGCCTGGTATTTAAACGTACTTTGGCAAGTCATACTTGTTTCCTTTAACCAGTTTTAAATGGGAAATCTTTTAAAATGTATAACTGTAGGATAATTGAAGGGCCCAATGAAAATATCATTATTGCTGAAGAGGCTCCTGAATTAACAATAAACATTTCCGATATCAATAATAATGATAATAATAATAATTCGCATTTGTATAGCGCCGTCTATCTAGACAATTCTATTCCAAAAACAAAACAAAAAGACAAATAGAAAGAATAAGATAATTTGGATGAGTGTCATAGTGCCAAGTACAAGTATTGGTAAAACAGATAAGATTTCAGCTTGGGTTTAAAGGTATCTATTAAGGAAGTTATGATTCTCAAATTAAAAGGTAAATTATTCTAATATTTGAACCTTTGGCCTTCCGTTTCGTTGTTTCGTGCGATTCCGTTTTCCAAAGCTTCTTCCGTTCAAATTGGCTTATGTCAACTTTTAAACATTCCTTTTCCACAAAATTTTTGATGAATAAGAGAAGTATATCAACTTAAACTTAAACTTTTAAATGGACGTGTGACAAAGTTGTATAAGAAGAGTGTGATTTCAATCATGACGTAACAGTTGACTTAGTAGTCTATATTTTTAACATAATTTTGTTTTATTGAAGAAAATTGAATGAAAACATTGTTTGGAACTTACGTTAAATAGTTTTTTTTGAAGGGGCCCTTTTACACATATACGCTAGTTGTGTACAGGCAAAATAGCACATTGGTTAAGCCTGCCTAAAACTCCACCCCACTACAAGGACAATGTCAATTTTGAAGAAAAAAAAATCCAGGACAGGATAAATTGTATCGAATTTGATTAGATTTGAATAGGCCACCTTTGATCCATCGTGCGAAAAAATCGGGTAGAAACTAAAACAAAGTAAAGGAAACAATAAATGAATAATGATTCGACGAGAAAATAAATGTGTCAATCCATAACGTTTCAGGAAGTGAAATGAGGCAGTCGAAATAATGCCTATGAATGGACTAACTAGGTGACAAGGTGATTTTATCCTCAACAGAAGCATTTGTTTGCGAGTATAATATGGCTAAAAGTGAGTTTAAAGGGATAGTTGAGTTCTGTTTTCACATCGCAAATGCATTCAAAGTGCATGGTTAATGCTCTTATTCTTATATATGACATTTCTAGTGCCCTTTTAGAACCTGAAATTGCTATGAAGGTAATTTTAGACCCCAAAATGTGTGAAATTTAGCCAATACGATCATAAAAATTCAGCTCCACTTAAACAAAAAACACGGTGACCATTAATTAATTATTTAATTAAAAATAACAATACATGAGCCGGCTAATTGTAGGTAATATAAGCAACACGAAAATGCCAACAAAAAAGCCTACATCGGCATTGGCTGAAATACGACGTAAAAGGCGTTATTTCGTTTTTTCAACGGTTTTTTCAAATTTTTCAAAATATCTAATATTTGTGGTGGTACGCAAGTATTAGAAATCGTTATATTTTAGCCGTCTCTGAACCAATTTTGATCAAACAAAGATGATTTTGCATTTAAATATTATGTTCTTTCAAATTTGACACTCAGTTGTTCATTATCTCACAAAAAATATTTTGTGTAGCGCCCTCTGCAACAGAACCCAACTATCCCTTAAACTAGGCACAATTTCACGGAACGCAGTAAAAAAATTGCACCTTTGCAACTACCATGGCAACATTGCCCAACATCCAATTCAAATCAAGTATTCCATGGCAGTTACCACTGATGGCAAAGTTACCATCAATGATAGGATTATGCAACAGGACCCTGATTCATGTTTCAATTCATGTTAATTATTTAACCGCATAATGTCTCAGGGCTGCTGTTGAATATTAAACGGAAATAGATGCGTTTCGTTGTGTGTTACAGTGCATGCAAATCCATTGTAAACATAATCCCGAAAGAAGGGGTGGCACCAAACTTACTCGGTGGAAGTAGCTTTATCGGAAATCCACACCACTGTTTTTATGAATGTATTCGACCTTGGAGTATTCACTTTTCTTGACCATGTTTTCCCCTGTGTTATCTTTGTCACCAGCTTGCCACTCAAACCCTTGTCTTCATGGAGGCACTTGCAAGGAGACGGACACAGGATTTACTTGTCTCTGTTTAGATCGCTACCGTGGTGAAAGGTGTGAAAAAAGTAAGTGAGACAGGGGTGGAGGCAGTTAAATGATTTGGGATCTATGTACGGGAGGGGGAAGGGGCAAACCCTTGTCTAACATAGAGATGCATGTCCTTGTGAGGAGAGCGAGCATGGCAAGATAAGAGTGCATGTCGCTTTACTTGTCTACATTGAGACACTTGCGAGAAGACAGAGACATATGAATCACTTGTCTACAGTCGCCATGTATTGTCTCCCTTGAGGAAGAGAAGTGTGGTATAGAGCCTGCCTACAAAGGCCTCCGGTTTGTAGTGGCCAGTATTCTATTGGTTGCCCTTAGTTGACAGGTTTGCCTGTAATTGAAATAATCTACTTGTTTTTTTGTGGTATGATGAACACAATCATAAAAAATACGGTCGTATAAGTCCATGTACCGTGTGAGTAAAAACAAAGTTTACACTAACAAAAATTGTCATTTGTTTAAACAGTCAGCTATGAACGAGATGTTATCATACATGTTTTGAAAGATTGTAATATATTCCGAATCGTTTGGTATCATTTTTGTGTGGTATGTGTTCACGCTTGGATAAACAGGAGGCATTATTTGCGAGAGGGAAAAATTGACTTACGCAAAAGTATTATAGTGAGAGAATGAATTGAATGTATCAAATAAGATGCATTGCATATGCGTTTTGCAAAAGCAAAGTCACACACACACACACACACAAACGCGCGCGCCAAAAAAAAAAAAATTCTCTTGATATTTGATATGTGTGGCATAATTTTTTTTTTAGGGATGTAATTTGGATCTTCAAAGACCGAATTATTACCCAAATCCTAATTGTTTCATTCAAACATTACATAAGCATTTTTTATGGCGCAAGTCGATTGTTGTACTCTCTTAAACAATGTCTCCTGTTCATCCAAGCGTGAACACATACCACACACAAATGATTCGAAATGATTTGGGATAAAACACTATTTCATAAAGATGTGTGATAATTTACTGTTCATAGATGATTTTTAAAAATAATTAGCAATTTTCTAGGTGTAAACTTTAATTTGACTCACACTGACGTATTTCTCCATGTCTTTGCTATAAGCCAGTTCATAGATACAATCTGCGCATGGGCAGATAAAGGTCATTTGTACCAAAATGGTAAAACCCACAGAGATGAATACTGGATATGCGCTCATGAAAGTTATGTAACATTATAATTGATGCACTAACGGTACATTCTAAGATACGCAGGCGGAAGTATTCTTTTCAAGAGAACAATCAAAAGGTATTCATGAAGCACATCTAGGACTTTGGCAGTTATTATTTTAAGATGCTCAAAGTGGAACTTCTCCATGTGTAAAAGATCTGTGGATATTTGGGGTCATTTGTACCATGTGCTATCTGTAAACTCCCTATTATGATCCACTGTGGTTCTTCAAGCATTCCGAGGGGGATTCCACAGGGACTCAAACAAAAAAGATTTGATGAAGAGCTAATTGAAATGTCATTTTAATCTATTTTGCATGCATTGAAGTAATCCTAGTGTACAGATATAGGGACACCTCTTTCGTTGTATGTTGGCATTTCCCTGCGCTTTGTTTAACAGGAACTCATGTTTCAATTTAACTACATACATGTATTTACATCCCATTATTCCTTTTAGCAGATGGGCCTGTAAATAAAGGAGTGGTGGATCACAGATCGTTCAGCAACTATTCACTAGTTGCATTAACACCAACATAAAAAGTGTTCTAATACGACTGAGGTTTGAGTACTTAATGACTAATAATAGTCAATTAAGCGGCCTACGTAACACCAATTTGTATGTTCAGGTTTGATGGGAGGAGAGCAGATGGGCCTGTAAATAAAGGAGTGGTGGATCACAGATCGTTCAGCAACTATTCACTAATTGCATTAACACCAACATAAAAAGTGTTCTAATACGACTGAGGTTTGAGTACTTAATGACTAATAATAGTCAATTAAGCGGCCTGCGTAACACCAATTGTATGTTCAGTTTGATGGGAGGAGAGCTGAGAAAGTTAAATATTTAACTAGACATTTTACATCGCCGTAACGTCTTGTTTAAAACTTGTTTTTACCGAGTCACTAATAATGAGTTTCATTTTCTTCTCCCCCCCCCCCAACATATCTGGCACATATTGATTGTAAACTCTATAGATGTAACCATCCATTCGCTAAAGCTTCTTGGTGAAAGGATAAATGAAGGAACACTTGCTATAACGTCCCGCTCCAGTCCAAACACCGTACGTGCTGATACATCAAGAGCGTTGGAACATGAACCTATCCCAATTGGCATGTCAGTATCTAGGGTTTGAAGGTAAGACATTATCGTTATCATCTTAAGGTAGTTTTCCCCTTTTGCAGCCAAAATCAAATTCTGTAGAACTTTGTGTGACTGACTGACATGAGCATTTGTCATGATCATTTTCCACATCAATAACCCATATCAGTAATGGCCAAAAATGAAGCTGAATAAATCTTTACGCAGCACAAATCGTACGACCTATCGGTACGCGGGTCTGAAAATCAGACAATTTAATTAAACGAGCGCGCTCGCTAAATTCGATTCGACAACTAACGGTCGTTATTTTCACACAAAAAGACATTTTCAAGCCCTTCTGTTTTGAGGAAAGTTCTAAATTAGTATTCATAAATATAACCAGATCTCTGTGGCTCTAATTTTCTCTCAACCTCTTTGTTTATTGTCCGACTCTCACATCTGTAGAGAAAAACTATTCAGATATAGTGACTTAAAGCTACGGATTCTGGTTTTCATGGTAATGTTTTATTTTTTAAATTACGGAGTTCATTTGCCATTGCAATTATTTAATTTATCTCAATAATACTGTTTTCATCTGATGCATTTCAGTCTTTTTACAAATATTATCATACATCGTCTGTTTTTGTTTTTAAACATAATTATTGTTAAGTTATTTGAATTTATTTATTGATGTAATTACTCTTTCGTTTCAACGAATCATCATATTTGGTGTCATGTTCAGGAGTATATATATTCTGGTCAAACTGGAGATTTAAATTCCATGTTATAGTTGATGTTCTCATCCTTCAACCTGAATCCATCTCTTATCATTTCCTGTTTCAAAACTCTTGTTTCTGGAGCCTACCCAAAGTGTATATGGTGTATTTCATCACAAATCAGTTTATTGTGCTACCCAACAAAGTTAATCTTTTGTGTGGCTCGCAATTATTTTCTTCAACATATCATTGTGACTTCTTTTGTGTCATACTTTTACATGAACTTTATTGAACAAGGAGTATATGCGACGTTGAGTGGTCCACTGTACAATTCCTCGTCCGTCGATACTCCTGCTCAAGCCGAATCAGTGATATGCCCTGCCAACGCCACAAACATCACAGACTGCTGGTACAGTGAGACTAAAGTTGGACGGACAACCGAGAGGGAATGTGTATCCATTGTGTGTTGCCCCGGTGAGTAATAGTAATAAGGATAATAATAATGATTATAATGAAAGTAATCGTGATACAAAAAGTAATGCAAATAATAATGATATAATACTATTTATAGTAATAGTAATAATGATAGTAATATCAATAAGGATAATTATGATGATTATGATGACGACGATGATGATAATAATAATAATAATGATAATAATACTAATGTTATTGCTTGTCTAAAAAGTAACTAAAAGAGTAACTTCATCAGTGAAACTTCTAGAATTAAAACGTGCTCTACACGTACAGTGAGTCCTCCAAAATGGAGAGATATTTTGATTGGCAACATCTTTTAAAATGCTCGACCATCCTTGATGAAAATTCATTGATACCTGTAATGGTTATGCCCTAGTGGTCTTGTGAATTTCAAAGTAATTCATGTAAAAAATACTAACTTTACGATCATTTTTTGCTATGTAAGCGTAGCTTTTTCTAACTCTAATTATTACATTCTTTTATTTCAACCAAAACTTCAGGTTGGATTTCAAATAAAAGAAGAAAAAAAAATAGAGATAATAATAAAGGAAAAAATGTACGCACAATTAAAAAACTGTAGATTATGATACACCAATATTTGAATAACATTGTACCAATAACATCATTTAACATTTTAAATACACCTGGCGCCTGAACGTTTTGTTGCAAGCTCTCAAATTAACATCACTTATCGGTAAAGAAAAAGGGATCAAGAATTAAAATTAATATCATTTGCATACGCATCAATGTAATCTAATGTCTTCAGTGTTTTTTGTATAATCTAAATTAAATATAAGAGTTGAATACGAAATACAATTTTAATTTTTATTTTAAAACAATGCCTTGTGTTTCCTATAGTATATTGCTTGTCATATTGATTGACATGTAAATGAATAGAAAAAAGTACATAACTCATAATTTACTTCAAAACCTTCTTGAAATAATTCTTTTGCGTCTGGTTCTTAAAAGAAGTTATAAATACAGGTTCATGACATTGTTTAAATGGAAATATTTGTCGCGAAATACAAAAGCACTGATGCTGATTAATATGATTTCTTTGTAAACATTTGAAAAATTGTACATTTTGCAAAAATAGTGATTTTTTTAGTATCACTGAGATTGTATATCCTATACAATCTAAAGAGAGGTTAGGGGATATTATAACAACTTGTGACTTTTATGCTATGATGAAATGTAATTGTCACCTTCGTATTTTATTTGCACTTCTATGCCTTTGTCGTCTACTCTGTAATATGATTTTATTATCTCTTGGCCTTTTTCCAACAGTAAACCCGTGTAATATATCTGGTCAACCACTCGGCCTTGAAAGTGGTG
>NW_022145598.1:12853533-12911033 GCF_000002235.5 Strongylocentrotus purpuratus
GAAGTTCTAAATTAGTATTATCTTTCAAATGCCGTTGAAATTTTACCTTGCCATTTTGGGGGCCTGCAAATGGGACATAGTACCTTTAATATTTTGTTTATGTCTTGTTCATTGAGATTGTTCTTGATTTTGACTAATTAAACTTATATTGAAAAACAAAAACATTTTGCAGATATTCATATTTCTTGCAACAAAAAAATCATTCAAGCGCATTGACCGTCATCTCGTTTAAAGGCGAGGGCATATAGGCGGGTGGACTATAGCAAATTTCCCCTTTTGATATAGGCAAATGAATAGTAGTTGCACGGTGCGAGGGTCGTCATTCTTCAAACATTTTTTTCTTTTGACATTTTCGTCAATGTCAGTCTCCCCCCCCCCCCCCCCCCCCCCCGCCCATTACATTGTAATCCTGCATGTAGAATGACACCTATTTTCCTATTTTTCCTTCTTTTACAGCATTTTCCTCTTGTAATTTGTAATAATTTCTATGGTAAAGACATGGAACATACAGGGAGGGGGGGGGGGTGCGCCCCATATTTTCTTATCAATCCTAATGTGAAAAGTTACATTTATTGACGAGTGGTTATTATAAAGACACAGAAAAAAAAATCGATATAAGAAATTTCAGATAGAAACATATAAGTTCCTAGGGGATGTTAATATTGAATGTGAACAAAGTAACACTGCTCGCCATTTTTAAACTGCAGCGGTGGTTTCAATAAAAAACAGTAGGCGCTCAGTTAGATTCTGTAACATAATGATTGCCAGAGGTGAATTTTTTTTACTGTTGCTAGGTAACAGCTTCCGACCGGGCAGCTAAAAAAAACCTTGTACTCAGCTATTGACGGGGAAAGATGACTTGACGTCAATGTGTATGCCATTAAAATGTAGGAATTAAGCGGTAATGAATAATGACCTTAAAGCATGCGTGTATACCTAACATGACTGTATACGTCCATGCTTGTAGTAAGTGGTATTTAGGAGTAGGTCCTTGAGGATATTGCGTGATTTTCGAGAAAATGTGATGGTGAAAATATCCTTAATCATGCACCTCGTTTCTGCCATCATTGTAATTATCTTCTGGAAAATCTCCCTCCCTCAATAATTATAAGCATCTATGAATAACATCCTGAAAATCGTCGAAAGACTGATTCAGGAATACTTTGATAGTAATTATGTGTTACCTGACTGCTTGTAAATAAGCAACCAGGGGACCGACGGCTTAAATTTCTCTCCCAGGGACTTGATAATGAGGATTGATGCGTTACCAAAGCACTAGCTCAACAGTCGATTTGGTTCGAACCCGAGACCTCCCGGTTACAAGACCATGCACTGATCTACCACTGAGCCATGACGTTTTAGTCCCATTTTTATATATTTTATATCAAATGTACTGCTATAGGCTGTTTTATTTCCTGGTACTTACATGAATTATATATATGATGCTACCAATTAAGAGTGAAAGTTTGTCCCATGACTCTGCTATATCACGGTGCAATAACAGGTGGTAATTGAGTATAAGAGCAGAATATATACAATACAGATTACAATGATTAGTACATAATTATGATAATTAATTCATAGTAATATGTAAAGATAAGAGTAGTTAGTCGATGCTTTTTTTTTGGGGGGGGGGGTGGCAGATCTGGACAAGAAAGAAAAAAATAACGAAGAAATATTGGCAAGACAGAGGAGATATTTTCCGAGGTGGTATAACCCTCAACACTAGGCCTATACCAGTTTACAATATTTAGTGGAAATTGTTAGATCAGGGTATATTTTTTAATGAATATTGATAGGTAGTCGTCAGATTCTATAGGTGTGTACACTATGAGATGACCTTCATGCAAGGCGGGGAGGACCGGGCCATACCACCTCCATTGAACACAACGTGAACTGTTCAACTCCCTTTTAGTTATTATATCATTTTTTAAAGGAAAACAGCCCCTTTTAAATTCATATAAACACCCTGCTTTATATGCCAGCATGCTGTAACGTTTATATGTTTTTATTTATATAATATTGTGAACTTGTGGTGCTGTCGTCCCGGCTTTATTTCGTGTAAGGATATTGCTTCACTTAATGGCTGCTGGGACAACATCACCACTGCGCCTAGAAACACGTGATTTATTATTATTATTATTATTATTATTATTATTAAATTTCACGACGAGCTTTTACAACTGAGTGTGTTTTGTTAAAGGAAACCAAAACCTTCATACTAAGTTACTTTTATTGTAAAGTTTAAGATATTTGAAAAATATCAGTGAAAATTTGAACAAAATCGGGCAAGGAATAAGGAAGTAAGAGCTTTTTGAAATGACTAGTCACTAGAGGGCGGTATTCAATTTTATGACATCATCTGTGGACAACTCTCCATCCCTTTTGTACCGTGATCAAATTTCATGTTTTTCCTTCTTTCTTGTGATTGAGATAATATACTCCCCCGAAAGCAAGATATAGAATGCAAAATGATATTCTACTTCACATGTTATGAAGTCGGATCAAGAACACAAATAAATACGAAGAAAACAAAAAAATGTGAAATTGTATGTACAAAAGGCATGGAGAGTTGTTCACAGATGATGTCATCAACTTGAATATCGCCCTCTAGTGACTAGTCATTTCAAAAAGCTCTTACTAGGCGTTGTGGCGTGCGCCTGTAATCCAGCTAAAAAGTGGAAGTTACAAACTGATTCAGCCGAGGACGCAGGTTCGAAACTGAGTCACGTCTTTCGGATGGTGACGTTTAAAGGTCGGTCCCAGACGTAAATAATCATATCTGATTGATACACGTCTGTAAAACCCAATACACACACACACACACACACTCTACTTCCTTATTCCTTGCCCGATTTAGTTCAAATTTTCACTAATTTTATTCAAATCTTTTAAACTTTACAATAAAGTAACTTAATATGAAGGTTTGGTTTCCTTTAATGTTTCCAAAATGATTCATTGGTATAGCATTCATACAAGTGTGCAAGGAAATGAAGAAACTTTTGAACTTTGACAGAACCTTTTTTAAATTTGTATTATGTTTTGATAATGTAGCAGCCAGAGGCGGCGGAGCTACTTCCAATGTGTTGGGGGGGGGGGGGGCACCAACAAAAAAGGGCACTTTCTGGAGAAAAAAAGGGCACCTTCAAAGGAAATCTCAAAGGGAAAATATACAATTTTTTAGACATTGGTATATACACCTATATGTGATTACATTATCGGGATGATTTCAATATTTGTTTGTATTTGTACATCATGTAAGATTTTGCTTAAGTATCATCTTTGCAGTTGAATGTGATGGTCTAAAAATTCACTTGCGAGCGAGCAAAGCGAGCGAGAATTTTTTTAAAGATTTGTGAGGTCGCAGTGGAAAAAATACATCTTATAAAGAGGAATGACCCAATCCTGATGGGGTTATATAAGCACATTCTCATAACGGAAGACTGAAAAGATCTTTAATAAGTTACATAATTATAACATCTATAACTACAAGCGAGCGTAGCGAGCGAGCCTTGGGGAAATTGCTTTTAGTCGCTTGAAAGTAGGGGCACGTTTGAAGAAGAGAGGAAAAAGGGACGAAAGGGTTAAGGCAGTTATTAGAAATAAAAGGAGCACGTGTCAGAGTACAAAGGCTAATTATCAGAGGTGAAAATGGGGCACTTCTTACACCTAAAAAAAAGAGGCATGCACCAGGGATGAAAAGAAATGGGCATTTGTCGATGGAAAAGAGGCGCCCATTAGATTTTGATAGGGGGCATTTATAAGAAGTGAAAAAGGGCATTTATGAAAAAGGGATAGGGTCTTTTATTAGAAAAGAAATTAGGCACATATCATTGTTAAAAGGGTAATGAGAAGGGAAGTGGCTCTTATTAAAAGGAAAAAAAGGCACATATTAAAATAAATGGGGCACTTATCAAAGACGAAAAGGGGGTAATTATGAGAAGGAGAAGGGACACTTAAAGAAAAAAAGAGCATTTATTAAGAAGGAAAAGGGGACGTATCAAAATAAAAAGGGGCATTTATAAGAGACGAAAAGAGCACTTATCAGGAGGGGAAGGGGTACTTGTCAAAGTAAAACGAGTATCTCTCGGAATTGAATAGGGTCATTTACAAGGGATGTAAAGGGGCACTTATGAGGCAAATGTGAAAATATAAAGTGCGCTTATCCAAGTTAAAAGGGGAAGG
This sequence comes from Strongylocentrotus purpuratus, assembly GCF_000002235.5. Taxonomy (NCBI): domain Eukaryota; kingdom Metazoa; phylum Echinodermata; class Echinoidea; order Camarodonta; family Strongylocentrotidae; genus Strongylocentrotus; species Strongylocentrotus purpuratus. Next base: position 12,857,719 of record NW_022145598.1, read on the forward strand.
GGCACTTTTTACAAAGGAAAAGGGGCACTAGTCAAGGGGGGGGGGGGGGGGGGGGGGGGTAAGGGACACTTTTTTTTTTGGTCTCGAAATTTCAAAATTGACATTTTTCATCGTTGGGGGGGGGGGGGGGGGGGGGGGTAAAGTCACATTGTTTAGGTTAGCCGTGGGGTATAATTTTTTTTTTAAATAATTAAAAAAAAAAAAAAAAAAAAAAAAAAAAAAACCAAAAGGGGGGGGGGGGGGGTTTAGGTTTTTTTAGGGGGGTTACACACATAAAAAAAACAATGGGGGGGGGGGTTTGAACCCCCTAACCCCCCCCCCCCCCCCCCCCCCCCCCCCCCCCCCCCCCCCCTCCCCCCCCCCCCCCCCCCCCCCCCCCCCCCCCCCCCCCCCCCCCCCCCCCCCCCCCCCCCCCCCCCCTGCGTACGTTCCTGGGCCTAGACCTATATCCCCCAAAACACGAGACAAGTCCTAAACAGAAGTCATAACTTTATACTTATATTTAAAAAATCCTATATTCTTATCGCTGCAGTCCAGTTTATCATAAATAATGCAATTTATTGTTGATAATGCACTATATTAGCATTTGGATTTAATAAACCTAACTGATCGAAGGCAACATAAAAATAGAAGCGATGCATCATATCAGAATGTATGACTGTCATGTCCATTTTTTTTTTATCGCTGTTATCGCTTCAAAGATACGGTAAACAATTTACGATTTGAACTACGGCGGCAAACGTGAGCAACGTGCAATTTTGGGTCGGAGAAAAGCGAAATTAAAATCTGATTTTAAAGGTTAGTTCTATTTTTTATTTTATATCTGCTGTTTCAAAAGAATTGATATAGATATTCAAATTATAAATCAATCATTCAAGATACTAAATTTTGGATGCAAGTCTATCAGTATCCCGTACAAAATGAATAAAATGTCAAGCGTAACGCAGGTCGCAGCATAATTGTGAATATGTGGGCACAGCGCTTTGGCCCGTTGAATTGGTTCAGCGCACTTCCGTTCACGTAGGCCTAACCATTGGCAGTGCATGCTGATGTGCACGTAGCTAGCGGGGAATAGAGAGGCTGAAGGTAGTTCGTGTACAAGCCATGGAAAGGGGGGGGGGGGGGGGGTAGATATGTCTGTCTTTCATGTGTGTGTGTGTGTGTGTGAATGACTAATTGTTACACTGACTTACAGTTACAGACATCTAGAAGTAGAATGATAGATCTAGACCGAAAATTTCTGTCTCTTTGAGTCTTTCGTTCTTTAGCCTCTGGTAGGGAGGCCAATGCCCAAATCTAACTTTTTAATTACTAGAGTAAAGGAGCCCGTTTTCGGCCACTTAAGACAAAATCCTATTTTTAGGACTTTTTACTTCCTATCTATTATCATTTCTTGTTCAAATCATGAAGCAAATATTATTATTATTTAAACAAAAAAAGAATCCCAGAAAAAAATCACGAATTGCCATGACAATATTCATTTCAATTTTCACTGTTTTGGAGCCCGTTATCGGCCGAGCGTTTCAGTTTATGGCCGCATGTACAAAGTCAATAGGAAGCGCTCGCGCGCGCCGTGCGTTTCCGCGCTGATGTACAGCACAAGCGGGCGGAGCAGGTATCCCACGCCGGAGCTCCCTGGTGCTCGCCTGGCCGAAGACAGGCACAGCGGTGATCGGAAGTTGGAATCTGAATTAGACAGAGATATCGTGTGTGCGTCGCGGTGTGCGGCTGCATTGATTTAATACATGCGATGGCATACTTTTGAGCTTGCGACTAGCACAAAATCGGGCTTTAAATCTGAAAAATACTTGAAATAAAGCTCATTTTATGGTACCCATATTTCTTACAGACACGCGTAAGATACTCGATTTTCAGATTTGGGTAGCGGGACCGGCGATTACATCGCTAAAATGTGATATTTTAGGATATATTTTCCATTGCAAATGTGGTTCTTCAGTGACACTGGCATGGTATGGTATGTGTGGGATATGTGTTATGCTATTATGCGATGTATTTTAGAGTGATTTTACCTTCCATCCAACCAATCGGCCGAAAACTGGCGCTGGCCGATTACGGGCTCCTTTACTCTAATTTGTTTATAATAAAACAAACATTAAAAGAAAGCATTTTCTTTCACTAAGAAAACTCACCCATCTGCCGACTCCAGAAGTTCCATAAAATAGGAGATATCCAGCTAGTTCCTATGAGGTTCCTTCTACGCCTGGCCGTACGTAAGAGCCTTGAAACAATCAATTTCAATTACGTTGAGAATTAGACAGGCCCGAGGGAATGGGCGTGTCATCATGGTCATTGCCCGGACAATAAGTTCAAAACTTCGCGCGAAAGTACATTCATGCATCACCGGCTAGCCTTGAATTAGTCGCACACACCGACACAGTACTGCAGGCCAGGTACGGTAATTGCATGCAAGCCGCGATCGAGCCATGCTAGCCATGGCATGGAGGGTCAACATAATGGAGAGAAAGCTCGAAAGCCACTCATTGTAAATTAAGAAAGTAATTGAAATAAATAAATAGGCCTACCTTAGTTTTGCGATGTATTCCAATTACTATTTCCTCATGAGTAAAGATCTGACACTGCATTATCATCGATCGATAAATCCAACTTGCACTTGCATGCAGCGATCTAGACCGAAAGCTTCAGTCTCTATAATCGTCGGTTGTTCCACTGAGACTACGTCTGGCTCCACTAGACCTCCGGAAGGCTCCGGTTATAGAGATAACGCCATTACGAACGTGTAGATGGCGCACAGTTTTTCCTTCATAATCATTTTGCCTTCGGCGTAGACTAGAAGGGATGAGATTGACGGCAGCGAGAGTTTAACACGGCTTGCAAGATTTTCAACATGGATGTCGATTTTGACCCATAATTTCCTTAAAAGGGACCATTAAACGGATTATTTCAATCAAGTTAGTAAGTGGAACCGATGTATTATAGCCTAGAGGCCTAATTTAAAATTGGATATGGACGAGGTAAAATGACATTTTGGGGGATTTTGGGGGCATAACAATACGGCCGTGGCAAGTTTGTCATGTTTGTGGGAGGGGCCTAGCGGCTAAAATCTAGCCGTGATATCTTCAACATACGATGGTATAGGCGATCGTTCAGTCTCTATTACCGGAGGTCTAGTGGAGCTAGACGTAGTCTCAGTGGAACAACCGACGATTATAGAGACTGAAGCTTTCGGTCTAGCAGCGATCACAATACGGAATCAAACATGACTGCATGCATTGATAGACTAGACGTGTACTACTTACGGAGATATTTCTCTCCCTCTCTCTCTCTCTCACTAACCATATGATGATATCATACACTAAAACACACACGCTCAAATCATGGCATTCATTACACTTCTCAATTGGAGTATAGACTGCTCACGTAGACTTTAATTTTTTTTTTACTGAAATGTCTTTTTTTACACTTCTCATACATTACTGCACGACACTGGTGTCTAGTGCTGAGAAAAAGGTACTATGTGTGAGACTACGTCAAATTTGTTTTGCGCACGATGAGACCGGAGCTCATAAATATTCATATTATGATGTCGCAAGACTTCTATTTGGGGCTGAAACAATGAGGTCTCTGTTCACAATTTCCTTCTCAATTTGAGATGGCTCTAGCTATGGGGCTCAAACCAACACAAGACTGACAAAAACATCGTACTCTATCTACCTTCGAATGTGCAGTTTGTAAAAATCTGCAATTAAAAAGATATTATCTTTTTTCGTTATATTTTCTAGTTGTTAAAAGTGACATTTGTGCACATCTGATATGTTAATCTCTATCAAAAGTTCTTTGATATTAAATTGGTTCCATATTTTTAGGCTCTACCTTCAGTCATTGAGAAGGATTTTAGTGAGCTAACCTCATCGCCCTCTAGTTTCTCTTGTGCGTTCGTTTTTTTCGTCTGCTCGCCCAATTATTGGATCAAAATACGTCAAAATCTGCAAGATCGTCAATAAATGGTGAATCGTAGGCGTAGAAGCCTTACGCCCGGGCATTGGCCTCCCTACCTCTGGCTCTGATTTGATTTGGGTAGGGTCGGCTCCTCTCTTTAGAGACATAGTCTAGACCTCTAACACTATTTTAACAGGACCATAGGCATTAGTGTTCATGCTTGGTGTAACGTTTCTTTACACCAAACTTGGCAAAACTAATGCCTAATTTTGATATTTTACAGGATGCATAGAGTAAAGTAGGGGGTTTTCGGCCACTTAAGACAAAATCCTATTTTTAGGACCCTTTACTTCCTATTTATTATCATTTCTTGTTCAAATCATGAAGCAAATATTATTATTATTTAAACAAAAACAGAATCCCAGAAAAAAATCACGAATTGCCATGACATATTCATTTCAATTTTCACTGTTTCGGAGTCCGGCATAGCGAACCAGTTTTCGGCCGCATGTACAAAGTCAATAGGAAGCGCGCACGCGCGCCGTGCGTTTCCGCGCTGATGTATAGTACTAGCGGACGGAGCAGGTATCCCAAGCCGGAGCTCGCCAGGCCGTAAACTAGTACTGTGGTGATCGGTAATTGGAATCTGAATTAGACAGAGGTATCGTGTGTGCGTTGCCATGTCCGGCTGCATTGATTTAATACATGCGGTGAGATACTTTTGAGCTTGCGACTAGCACAAAATCGGGCTCTTAATCTGAAAAATACTTGAAATAAAGCTCATTTTATGGTACCCATATTTCTTACAGACACATGTAAGATACTCGATTTTTCAGATTCGGGTAGCGGGACCACCGATTACATCGCTAAAATGTGATATTTTAGGATATATTTTTCATTGCAAATGTGGTTCTTCAGTGACTCTGGCATGGTATGGTATGTGTGGGATATGTGATATGCTATTATGCAATGTATTTTAAAGGGATTTTACCATGCATCCAACCAATCGGCCGAAAACTGAAGCTGGTCGATTACCCCCTCCTTTACTATATCCGATTTATTTTATATTGTAAATTAGTCCTAGGGCTAGGGTCTAGGCTATATTAATACCAATACCAAACTTGACTGAAATAATCCATTTAATGGTCCCTTTTTAGGAAATTATATGGGTCAAAATTGACATCCATGTTGAAAAACTTGCAAGCCGTATTTTAACTCTCGCTGCGCATGACGTCATCTAATTCTCATCCCTTCTAGTCTACGCCGAAGGCAAAATGATTATGAAGGAAAAACTGTGCGCGAGCTACAAGCTCGTAATAACGTTATCACAGTTTTTTTGTTCATTTTGTGGCGATTCTTGACAGGCTGTCAGCACAAATTGGGTTGTTTTTTATATATTTTCTGGCCTGCCCGGTTCAGTACATTGAACATGCACAGCCTAGGCCCCTCCAAAAAGTCCAATACCAGTCGAGAGACTCAAGACTATGCGATGTCTGTCAATGGGAGTGTCTCCTTTCAGGGAAAGACAAAACAAAACTATAACAAGAACAAAATGCATTATAATTTAAACTGATGAACAAATTGTTATAACTCAAATCATGCAGATATTTTTTGGGGTTAATTTTTCTATTTTTTTTTTATCATGATTTTTTTTCCTCCAGAAATGTATAGTCCCTGAGATCGAAGTAAATCGGGTTGAAAATTAGGGAGTGAGGTGCCTTTTTTCATGACTTCCTTGAACGCCTTGCGCAAGCGCTCGGATTTTCAAAACCTATTTTTTGTGTGTAAACAATGTGTTTGTAATCCTTTCCTGCAACCGAAGGACCTCCCAAACTACCTTTGGAGTCTTGCTGGTGGACTCTTCTTTCTACTCCTGCAAAGCACTTTGAAATCAGTCAAGAATTTATCAAAAAATGTGGACATCTGTTGCATTTCTTCAAGTGTTCCTGATGATAATGAGCTTAGATGCAATTTACATGACAAAAACATTGACCTTGAATGAAAATTTGTGATATCTGCATTCTATCTGATTAATTTGTATATTTAATGGAATTCAAAATGATGTACTGAACTAAACTGAAATACTGAAGATAGGTTTTTACACAACTTATTCCAATCAATAAATTTGAAAATGGAAGAGAGCTAAACAGAGCAAAAGGGAGAGAACTGAACTACTTTATGTTTTTTAGCGCCTCTTTGAACTTTAATCTCAATTTTTGTAAAAGATTAACTTGTGAGTTTAACAATAACATCATGATCACTTGTTGTTGGATTAAATTTCAGTTGAACAGAGGTACATTAAAGATGAAGTTGAGTTCTGGTCATGCGATTGCATTGTGAAAGAGACGGTGTGAAATCGACCAGAAAAGGTTGATCATCTAGCATATAAGAATTTCTGCGTATTGCAAGGTTCTGGAATCACAAAATGATAAGAAATTTGGCCAAGTCTTGGTAAAGTTACAAACACTGTACACAGAAAGATGTATATGGGACCACACAAACATGTGGTGTAAAAAACCTACCCCCCAAGTTTTTCGAGTTACATGACATATTTAGAATATAAAGGCATTTGAAGAGCCATGCTTTTCAGGGAACATGTCTTACAATGTATCTGATGTTCTTCCACACTTGCATAATAAGAATGATAACGCTCACAAATTATTTTTCACCTCTTCCCAGAACTCAACCTTCTCTTTAAGTACCCAAGGTTAAAACCTAATTTACCAACTCTCTTGCCTTCTCACTTTGGTTTCCTTCAGCCTCTAACCATGTCTTCATAATTTTCAATCATTTACATTTTGTTTCTCCTTAATTTTTTTAAATTTAGGATCATCACTACATCTTAAAATGCCACCTAAGAGAAAAGGACAACAAACTGCCAAAGTAAACGGCACAAATGAAGGGGTTGTGAAGAGTAAGAAGGTGAAAGGTAAGTTATTTGATTTATTTCATTTGATTTGATATATTAATTTCTGTTTGATTTTCTTTTCCTTTTGCATTTTTACAAATATATAACAAACAAATATCGCAAATTTACACATGACAAAAGAATATGTAGAATAAAGTAAGGTTGGCTGTAACTAATCAAACAGGAGGGTTGACAAAGTTGATAGTATGACAACCCTCAAAGGTTACATAATAATACAAATATGGAGGAACAAAATATTGGTAAAAGGGGAAAAAGTCAAAAAAAGAAGAAAAACAAAGAAAGAGAGGATGCACATCAAGATTCACAGATGTATGTGGTAGTTAGATTTCAATTTCTAAGTGTTCATGATTAGAGTAATAATAATAGTAGGTGCTTGTATAGTGCTCCACAATTAAGCCAGCTTATGGGCATGGCTGCTTTATTGACATTATATGAAATTAACCTTTGCCACATAATCATTTACTTTACCCATGTCAACTCTGCCAAGTGTGGCAGATGTAGATTAATGCATCGGGGAAAAGGATGTTAGAGCTGTATCTAACCCTGTAACTGATCATGGGATCGGGGGCGATCGTCGTCCGATCAGGTGAAATCGGATAATAAATTCCCATCGCCGATCAATGAAAATGATCAGAAAAAAATCAGCAGAATTTTTTTTTTAATGCCAACATTTTTCAAGTTTTGGGCTATCAAATGCAAAAAAATCATGCATAGCTGGGATTATTTTGTCATTTGGAGTTGTTGTAGACCATGTTTGTTGATATTAAGTGCCTTTTCATGACTTCGAAATTAATAATGTAGGCGCACATGTTTTTGTCCATTGTCATTAAAATCCAAGACGGCGGCTCGCATGTTTTGCCTCTATTCTTAGAAAAATATGACAGAAGATGGAAGAGAACCCCACACTTTGCATTTGATACCATCCATATTTGATATAAATATTCTTTGCTCTTTCTCTTGTACCTTGTTCTAGTGTCCCACTGGTCACACCAAACCAAGCCAGGCTTCGTGCTAGCCTTTGGTCAGGGTGATGTCGGTCAGCTGGGTCTTGGTGAGGACATCATGGAGAGGAAGAAGCCTTCGTTGGTCAGCTTCGATGGAGCCAAGAGGATCGTGGATGTGGTTGCAGGGGGAATGCACACCGTTTGCATTGCACAAGATGGAGCGGTGAGAAATAGTGACTAGGCATGGGCATAATTACAAACCTTGAGGTGCAATAGCTAAGTTAGTAGAGCACTGGTCTCGTAATCCGGCGACACGGTTCAAACCGAGTTGATGTGCTAGTGCCCTTTGTTAAGGCATTAATCATCATTACCAGGTCCCTCGGAGAGGACCTAAAGCCGTCGGTCCTCTAGTTGCTCACTAACAAGCATTTATGCTTTCTTAGCAGTCAGGTAAAATAACCCCCTCCACCACCACTCTTGTATAGTTATAAGGATTAGTCTTTTGATGCGCCTTTTCTTGTAATTGCCGTTTTGTTGTTTAATTTATTAAAGTCAACTTCAGTAATAGGACACGATTAATTCTACACATGGCTAGCTTCAACTATATTTCAAATTTCAGACTCCTTGATACTTTATGAGGAATCCTAGCACAGCCCATTTTATATAGATGCACAAAACCTCTCCTTCTTTATCTCTATGCAGTAGGGGACACAGTGAATGCTATATAAATTCTATTTTGTCGTTTGGTCGTTGTTGTTTTAATTTTGGTACACTACTGAGTTGGATGTGTATTGTAGACTCCACGTAAGGTGGTCAATTACTACAGTTTGAAAAGCATTTACTTCTCGTCTAACCTGCCAATCGCCCAACCATGCATACAGTATTAAGGTTTGGGTTATTCTTAGGCCCTAGTAGACGTGGGGGGTGTTTCAAAGAGATTTTAAGTCAAACTTAACTCTAAGTTGGACTTAAAAGTTGTGCAGAGCCATTTGTAGCCTTAAAATAAAATATATTCAAAAGCAAAAATTCTGTTTTTTTAGAGTTTTCATGAATTTCAAATCAAGAACATGAAATCTCCCATGATAGAAAATATGAATGATTTGAATCAACATTTTATGCCTTTTAAAATAACTTCTACAAAATATTTTCAAAGATGCTACCGGCTTTCCATAATTGTTAAGTCCAACTTTGAGATAAGTTCAACTTAGGATATTTGTGAAACACCCCCCAGTTCATGGTTAGCACATGGCTGCAATGACCCTGAATATCCATAGATCTTCAAAACATGAAGAGGTCCCACTTTGTACATTTTGAAATAATCACTCTTACACAGATGGAGGTGCTACATAAATAGCCTTTGTTTCCCCTTTTCAAAGAATACTTCCACCTGTGTATCATAGAGTGCTCTGCTTGTGCATAAATGAATAATGGTTACATAAATTTCATGAGCAAGTATCCAGTATTCCGTCTCCGTGTATATCACAATTTGTTATGCAATGACCTTTATCTGCTCATGCTCAGACTGCAACCGTGAACTGGCTTATACCAGGGTTAGGGTTTATTCTTTATTCTGGTATTCAGCAGTTGTTCCTATTTCTCTTTGAACTTCCACTTAAAACCTTGTTCTTCTTTATCCATTGTTCCCAGGTCTATACATTCGGCTGCAACGACGAGGGTGCCCTGGGTCGCGACACCAAAGAGGATGGGTCAGAGTTCACATCAGGAAAGGTCGCACTCGATGCAAAGATCATTCAGGCCACGGCGGGCGACTCCCACACCGCTGCTCTGACGGACGAGGGCAAAGTTTATGCATGGGGTACATTTAGGGTAAGCTGAAGGAGGAGGTCTGAGTTCTTGGAGGTGTTTCACTAAGTTGAACTTAACTTTACGTTGGACTTATCATGGAGAGCCATTTGTAGCGGTCTTAAAACATAATACAATAACAAGAAATCTCCTTGATTATAGAAAATATGAACAATTTGAATTTACATTTTATGCCTTTTAAAATAACTTTAACAAATTATTTGCAAAGATGCTAACAGCTTTCCATAATTTTAAAGTCCAACTTAGGATCTTTGTGAAACACCCCCCTGGTATTTTCAAGCTTCGTTGTTCATTTCATGTTAATTCTGAAGAATATGAAAGTGAATAATATGCCTGCTAAAAATGATTACCCATACAATGCCCTCGTCTTTGAAATTTGACTAGAGAAAGCTTAAAAGTTTGGACCAAACTTTCATACTGCATGTGTGTGTAGTCCCATATACACATTTCTGTGTACAGTGTATGTGATTGTCGGCAAGATGGAGTCAATTTTTTATCATTTTGTTTATTAAAAAATGTTTGGGATGTGAATAAGACCCTTTTTTTTTTAATATAGGATGTCAACAATCCCATTGTTGTTCAATATCAGTGCATATTTTCATGTGAATTGATATTCATTCCCTAGGATGGCAATGGCCCTGTTGGCTTGACTCCCCCTTTATGAGATGTTCGTCCGATTGCTTATGACAACGACAATCTGTATCTGCTTTAATATGTCAATACATATCTTAGTTCAAGTGATTTTTTTTTTCCTAGGATGGTAGTAGCCCTATCGGCTTGACTGTAGATGATGTGAAAAAGAGTCATAACCATAACCATAACCTATCAATATCAGGCCTTATAATTACCTGATTTAAATCGATTTAGTTTTTTGTTTTTGTTTTCTCCCGATTTCTTTTTTTTTTCTTTTTTTTTTTCCTTCCTGATATCCCTATTTTCCAGATTTTTCTCTTATTTTCTCTATTCTTCCCTCCCCCCCCCCAATTTTCTTTAAAAAAGGGGGGGGGGATGTTGTTAAAAGCCATTTCCCCCCCCCCCCCCCCCCCCCCCCCCCCCCCGAATCCTCTTTTTTTAAAACTCAAGGTGGGCGTGCTCACTATCACCCCTGCAATATGTATATTTCAATTCAAGTAATTTCTATTTCCCTAGGATGGCAATGACCCTGTCGGCTTGACTGTAGATCATATGAAGAAATCAATATGTATATTTCAATTCGAGGGATGCCAGTTTCCAGGTAATAGCCGGAATTCAGGCACTGGCGTGTTATTTTCAGACCATAGTTTAGGCTTTTTTGTATACAAAATAGCTCATTCTAGGTGATTTTCAGGCCCTCTGATCAATTCTAACTGGCAAACCTGCAATTCATTTTTTTTCTCCCTAGGATGGCAATGGCCCTGTCGGCTTAACTGTTGAGGGTATGAAGAAGACTCCCTACTTGATCCCTCTCGACGAGACGGTCGTCCAGATAGCGTCCGGTAACGATCACCTGTGCATGCTGACCAACCAGGGGGAGATCTACACCATGGGTTGCGGTGAGCAGGGTCAGCTGGGAAGGATACACGAGTGCTTCTCGATACGGGGTGGAAGGAAGGGAGTCAGTAAGTACATCTTTTTCATTGATTTCAATTGGGTGGTATTCTCATAAGTTAAGCCGGGACTAAGTCCAGACTAAACAAGAATTTTAGTTCACACTTCTATGGAATGCTAGGTTTCATCTTCCTCCTTCAATATTCATGACAAAGATAATCTACCAAAGACTTTATTGAAATTCAGTTCATATTCATATTTTTTTTTCCTTCCCATTTCATTGCAAAATTAATTTAATAATCTGTACATGGTAAACTAGTTTGCAACAGGCAATCCATAAAAGTGTGAACTAACTAAGTACGCGCTAACTTAGTACGCGCTACCGGAATACCACCCAATGGCTAATCAAACATTTAAAGACGTCATTTAACAATGTTAAATCTGAGATGCGTGTTATCAGTGTCTGTGATATGGTGGAATATTGAAGCCCTAAAAAAAATTGTGCTTCAAAATGATCAAGAATTGCCTCAAAAAAGTAAAAATCTTAAGAGTGACTAGTTTTACCATACTCGTTTCCCCCAATAGACTGTAGTGTTATGAAAACCGTTAGGAAAAACGCAAAATTTGATTTCGTTTTCCAATCATAAATACCTTGATAATCAGACAGGCGATCGGCTTGTAAAAGTCATGGGTTTCCTGACTGACTTAAAGGTTTTTAATTATCATTGCAGCATGAGCTAAATCCAGGATTTTGTTTCAGAATCTGAGGCAAAGATACCCGATCCCTTTAAGATAATGGTTCATCTAATACACCAGTTTACGGTTAGGGGCGCCATTTTAATTTACGAGTAAACAAACCAAATGACCTCTAGAGGTCAGTGGTTTATGCGTAAATTAAGATTGCGCCCATGCAAATTATGATGACATCACTGCCTGCGCGCTGCGTTGTGCGCACACATCATAATTTGAATGGGCGCTATCTTAATTTATGCATAAATACCACTGACCTCTAGGTCATTGGATTTGTTTACTCGTCAATTAAAATGCCGCCCATGTCTGTGCATGCGCACTGATGTAACCGTAAACTGGTGTATAGAGATGCCAATTTTCAGGCCATAGTCTTGTTTCAGACCTTGGTACCTCCTTATTTCAGGCATTATCAGGCTTCATGTACATTATATATATATATATATATGGTAGGCCAACTTATCAAAGTTTATACTTCAGACTCACTTGTTGGTATCATTGATATAAGTTATTTATTCATTCTGAGCATCAAAACCTTTCTAGAAAACGAAGGAGCTCTTCTTCCACGTTTACAAGTAAATTATTCATACCCTCACCAGGTTTTGTTATTATTGAAAAATTGAATTATTTTTGTTGAGAATGTGACATATGAAAGCTCACAGCTAAAAGTATTAAACAAAGGCCTTAATTTAACTTATTCACCTTTCATTCTTGAGTTAGCAAAAACATCAAATTTGCAATTGGTATGAATAATTCTGCTGTTAACCATATGTACTGCTTGATCATTTATTTTATTCTGTAGGGGTAACAAGTATCTTTTATCAATAATATCTTCACCGGACGTAAGTTGGTCTTGTGGGCCAGCACCCTTGTCTGTATGGAAAGCAACCCATGGCTTTCAGGGCAGCGTTTCACAAAACTTTCATAAGTACAAGTTTTCTGAGACCCTCATTGAAATGAGTGTATTCAAATTAACGCGATGTCCAGATGTAGATGTTAAAGCCCCTCTGCACTAGTTTGGCCAGGAGGGATTAGACCTCCTTGCATGGTCACCGACAGGCTGTTATCTCATCAAATCAGCTCTCAATTACCATAAGAAAAAGGGGATCATGGGGGACCAATGGTTACCAATTAGGCTTTGTTTGCTATACAATAATAATAATAATAACAATGGGTTTTTGTATAGCACTCATGTCAGTCAGATTTGACCCTCCTGGCACTCCCGATTATTACCCTTGCTTTAGCACGACTGCCATACACCAGACCAAATTCCTACCAGGTACCCATTTATAGAGGGCGCAAGTAGCTATAAGTAGTGCAGTGGGGCTTTGAAAGTTAACATTTATTTAATAAAAATTTGTCTTTTAATAGATTTCTTTCTATTTTTTTTTTTTTTTTTTTTTTACTTCTCAGGTATTCTATTAGAGCCTTCCATTGTGATCTGTAAGAGAGTGAGAGGTAAAGGCAAGGTCATGTTTGATGGAGTCTGGTGTTCCAATTACTGCACATTCGCTCGAGTGAAAGGAGGCGGAGGCATGTATGGATGGGGGCTCAACAACTATCATCATTTAGGTAAGTTTAGCTATGAGTGCAGTTGTACCTTCTTGTGTCACATTCAATTGGAGACGACTGGACCCTTGTTGATTAAAATACACTTTTTATATCAATGGAAAACTGAATGAAGGTAGAATACAATGTGAAGGAATACAAAATATTTTCCATATGAGTATTGCACAAAAGCAAATTAAAACCTCGTGAAAACTTCCAAATTACAGGACACCAGGGATCAAATTTGGCGCATTTACGGTGACGACATAACATGTGGAACTGATCCACTGGCCTATATAGCTGAAGCAATGAGCCATGTTTGATTATTGCAAAGTCATTGTGAATATGTGTACTCCACAGATAAGATGATGTCATCAAGTGGCTAGCTAGTTTTAAGGTTGACAACTTCTGGTTTTCATAGCTTTAGATTTTGAGTTTTCAGAGAGCTATTACTCCTCTGACGGACACCAAAGCAGCTATTAATTGATATTATTGTAATATATGGCTCATTAGCTTTCCATTTATATATAATTTTTCACTTCTGACAGGGACTTTAGTACTGAAACTTCTATTAAAAAATAGGTGTAAACTTTGCTAATTTATAAAGAACTCTTTCTTTTCTTGGGAGCAGTCTACATAACAATTTTTTTTTTATAGACAAGTAAAATAAGATTGATTTAGTAGGTATTATGATATTTTCATCAACTGTTTCTCTCTGTGACCCTACTGTGGTGTATATGCCTGTCTCACTCTCTTTCCTCTCCCCCTTTATTTGTTTATCTGTCTGTCTGTCTGTCCGTCTGTCTTTCTCTCTCATGTACTTGGTCTTTCACCTTTTTCTTCATCTCTCTCTGTTTCTGCCTCTCATTTTCCTTCATCTCACTGTTCACACACATGTTTTCTTTTTAACTCTCTCTCTTTCTCTCCCCTCTCTCTCTCTCTTTCTCTCCCCTCTCTCTCTCTCTTTCTCTCACTCTCTCTCTCTCTCTTTCTCATCTCTAGGTCTAGAGAATGTGAAGTCTTGGTTCACCCCTCAGCCCATCACATCTTTCAATGATGTCCAAGTGGAAGCAGTATCAGGTGGACAGCATCACTCCATTCTACTAGACGCTCAAGGTAAAAATCCTCAAAATTTTGTAACCTTTGTTTGGACATGACAGAATAAATTGCCCCTAAAATTGAAATTAATAATTGAATAAAGTAATAATAATAATAATAATAATAATACATCGATTTATATGGTGCCATTATCCATTCTAATTAAATGCTCAAGGCGCTTGATCAAAATAATAATAATATAAATCATTTTAAGTGTGTGAATGGCTAGTCAGGGTTTATAAAAGCTGTTCTTCATACATAGTACGAAGTCCCTCAGATTGTACCATGTTGTCACTATTTCCTTAGAATACAGTTTTGTGATGTGCACTATACTTATGTTCTTACTTTCCTGTGACATTCTTTGACAGGTTTTAACTTTTACCCTGTCTAGACAAGGCTTTACTGTACTAATTGTTTTCATCTTCAGACTTCTTTAATAGGGGACATTGAACAGTAGATGGATGGTACTTCCTTTTTGTTTACTTTCTCTGCAGCTCCCTCTTCCACTCTCAATAACGTCATACTCGCTAATCATTTGGATGACTAGTGGTAGATCATTTTCAAAAGAAACCTGTTTTTTTGTAAAGAAATGTCAACATTTGGTGTAAACCGTCAAGGAGATATTGTGATTTTCTAGTTTTTTATGGAATGATTATCAAGCATTTAATTCTCCTTACTTTATTTATCTTAGTAGGAGCGAGATCTAAGCGTCACTATGTCCAGTATTGGCTTTATTATCATGTGCAAACTGATAAAACAGTTAATTAATATCTGAGTCAACATTTTTACCTCTGGCAACTTTATTTATGGCATTTAAAATCTGATATTTGTATACCTCCGCCATCAAAGATGGTGTTGAAGACATTATGCATACCTTCCAACCCTTCGAAATAATCCAGAATATTACGATTTGTCAGAAGTTTGATTTTGTTTGTTTTTGTTTGTGCTAAAGCCAAATTAAGCTTGTTTTTTTCATGTGTCGCAATTTGAGAGTTCACATATTGCATGCGTATAATGGCTGCATGATCGAGCAGTGAATTTGTATTCCCTTTTTGGTACAGATTTACCGTGTATTGCCTGTTACACTGCAGCTGCAAGTGCGATTTCTTTTTTTTGAAGGCATACACTGTACTGTGCTAAAAATTCCTAATTCTTGTTTTTACAAATGTTTGCAGGTATGCATTATGCTTTCAGGTTGTTTATCTCGCTTTCCGTTACCGCTGTAACTTAAAATCATTGAATGGATTTTAACCTATCTTGGATCAAGTATGTATGGGCATGTAAGGAAGTACTGATTACATTATGTGTACATGCACACATAAGAGGTCAAAGGTGAAAGCGAACTAGGTCATGAAAGTGTTAAAAATCCCCCCAAATATCTTAAAACTGTGGTAACTTATCAAAAATGGAACCAATGTCGACCAAACTAGGCTCAAGTGCATTTGAACATTAAAAGATCAAGTGAAAAGAGTTTGGGTTTTTGAGGTCGGAAACTAAAGGTCACAGGATCATCGATCAGTGAACTTCCTATACGCAGAGTCGTGTTAGAGACGCAGTCGCATTCGTATCTCACTTCTGATGGTTTTTACCTCTGGCATTTTACCACTGATGATTTTGCCTTTGATATTTTTTTTACCACAGAAATTATCGTCCTTGGAAATTTTTGCTTGTGACACTTTCATCTCTAACACTTTTTGCCTCTAACATTTTTGCCTTTTTACCTCTGACAAAACTCATCAAGGTAATGAAACAAAGATTCAACAGTGACAATGATGATGAAGATTTTTACCTGTGGTTTTCCCCTAGCAATTTTTCACTGTACATCTTTCCTCTGGCATTTTTACACTGATCCCAATTAAGGATGTGACACAAAATATAAAATGACATAGATGAGTGAAGTTAGTGTATTACTTTTATTAGATAGAATAGCAGTAGCAAATACATATTATGCATTTATACATTATGTACAGTATTCTGAAACTAAATCTCTGAAACTCTATGAAACTTGAATTAATTTTTTTCTTAAATTGTTTTAAAATACAAATGATTCATGTGAATGAGTAGAGGTGTCACTGTCTAGTATAGGGCTTCTCAAAGTCCAAACCATGGGGAATGTCAATCCGGACCGCCTGTGAAGATCTGATTTTTTTTGGGTGGTTATATCCCTAAAAGGTCCAGAGGGGCAGATTCCACCGTGGCCCCCAATCTTTTTTTCTTAATTCTTTTTAAAAATAAAAATAATTCATGTGAATGAGTAGAGGTGTCACTGTCTAGTATAGGGCTTCTCAAAGTCCAAACCATGGGGCATGTCAATCCACCGTGGCTCCCAATCTTTTGATACCAAATTTATGTTAATTAATATTAATTAATTTCGACCAAATGGGCACTGTGCAGCGTCAAAAAATGTGCATTAAATGGGTGGCCGGTAGGAAGAACTCAGGGACACCAGATCTTTGCTTATTGAAGTTTCCAGGTCATCTTGACTTACGATGCCTTTCACATGTCAAACTAAAGGAATTAAAAACCTTACAGTCATAACTACGAGACCATAAAATCCACTACAGTCTACTAGTCTACACCACTGTCTAGGTCTTAATGAAATCAAGTAATCAAATCATGTAAATCAATTCTTAAATTCCTATCAAAGAGTTTTGATCAACAAACGTTATTCACTATTTACAGACACAATAGTGTGGTACAGTATGTCACTGAAACAGCTCCCGCAGGACTTTTGTGCCAAAATTGTTTTTTTTCATGCATTTTTGGATTCATTGGGGTCCAAGCTATCAGAAATTGATGGAGGTCTGAAAATTTGAACCCCATCATTTTTGGCCAATTGGGACCCTTCAATTTTGGCAAAAAAATCCTACGGGATTACATACCATACCGCACTACAACTTTCACTACACATTGTGAATACTTATTCAACTTATATACAGATAAATACCATTCATACAATGAGATGCCCCTCTCCCCATCTTTAAATCAAAGCATGTAATGGACTCACCACGCTGCCGAAATTCAATGCAACCCTATGAAAATATCACTTGCTGTAGCAGAGCTACTGCAACAAATCTAATACATGTATTTCAAGGTAAATTCTTTGACATGTAATTCATTAATAAAATCCTTTTATAAAGATTCCCATACCTGCCAACTGTTCAGATTTGATCAGAATATTTTGAAATCTATATTTTTTTGCACCTTAAAATTTGAAATATTCCAATTGTTCAAAAATATGAATGACCCAATAATTTTTTTTTTTTAAAGACAAATTTGGCTTGTTTTACCATGTGCCGTGATGTTGAGATTCGTGTATTGTGTGCGTTGAAAAGCTGCACGATCGACAGTATACAGTACAGATTTACCACGTATTGCCAGTTACACTGCCACTGCATACATGTACATGGCCATTGTATCGCCTGTTCAATACACACATACATGTATGCCTGTACCCTCGGTTTAATAAAATTTGGAGTGGACTAAAAGATTATTATTATTATTATTATTATTATTATTTCTTATTTCTTATTTTTGAATGTTGGCTGGTATGGAATCCTTCTCATTTCAGCAATTCATATAGAAATTAATAACAAAACATCAAATTACATTACTATGGCGAAGAGACATCAAACCATGGGCGTCAATCCTTACGTAATACCTATTGTTCATGGGGGATGAATGAATAGATCCAGATACAGATTTACCGCCCATGCATCAAACACCTATCATCTAAAAATTCTGATCACCTGCTGTCTACAAATCGAATAAATCATTCCTATTACCGGCGTCTTAAAAGCATTTCTGTCTTCCGACATGTGAAAAGTACATGTACATGTATGTTATAAAACTGTTAAGTGTTAAGCTACATAGAAGTTGTTTTTTTTTAAACTTAAAGGTAAAGACCAGTATTGGAAACGCCCCAATTTCAAAAAATGAAATGGAAGCTCTCATTACCAATCATGTGAAAGAATATGTTTTGACTAATACATGATGATAAAAAATTTGCCGGGAAACCGCTTACTAATTCATATATTTGGTAATTTTGTTTCTCTCATGGTCTGTGAGAGATATAGGGTAGTCCCATATACATCTTTCTGTGTATAGTGCTTGTAACTTTACGAAGAATGGGCCAAATTTCTTATCATTTTGATGATTCCAGAACCTTGCAGATGCTAGATGCTAGATGATCAACCTTTTCTGATCGATTCCACAACGTTTCTTTCACAATGCAATTGCATGACCATAACTGGTCTTTACCTTTAAAAAAGGAAAATACATACATACATGTAAATTAACATTTTATGTGTCAAAGTGCACATGAAAAAAAAGAAGAAAATTAGGCAAACTTATGTACATCTGTCAAGCTTGAACTCTCATTTATTCATTGAATGCTGCAATCGGATGATTGAGAGATATAGCCTTGTGAATTGCAAGTTTGACATCATCCCATGGAAGGTGATCACAACTACGTGTACATGCAGATTTGTACTTGCTTTCTTTCTCTGATCTCCCATTATCTGTCCATGCCGTAGTTCAGCGTTTTTGTGGATCTCCTATTATCTGTCCATGCCGTGGTCCAGCGTTTCGTGGATCTCCCATTATCTGTCCATGCTGTGGTCCAGCGTTTCGTGGATCTCCCATTATCTGTCCATGCTGTGGTCCAGCGTTTCGTGGATCTCCCATTATCTGTCCATGCCGTAGTCTAGCGTTTTGTGGATCTCCCATTATCTGCCCATGCCGTAGTCCAGCGTTTCATGGGTCTCCCATTATCTGTCAAAAAAATGAAATAAGGAAATATAGAAGAAAAGATGATAGAAAGATAAAAACAAAGAATAACATAAGGACATACATGTACATAGAGATAAAAAGAATAAAAGGATTAAAATAAAATGACATGAAAAGGATAGAAGAGAAAATTGAAATAAGTAATAAACAAGAAGGAAAGGTAGAAGATCGCTTATTGCGTGAGCCACGTCAACCCATTGTGACTTCTTTAGTGGAGGTTGCATTTATTAAAGAAATAAAACATGTAAAGTGATGAGAGTATAGCAAAAACAGCTAGATATCGCTGGGATTACATGTTTGGTACGCATCGAGTAGTGTGAAACGCATTCATATTACGCAGAATCCCCTTCCTGTCTGCACTTATACGGACTTGAACCTAGTGTTGAGGCGGATCGAGAGACGCTGATAGCATTCAATTAGGTTTTCGTTCCCGACTAAGTCCAGATTTAATCTGAATTTACATCATTTACTCCCCTTTTACCCCTAATATGAAAAGGATATTAGATAAACATGCAAGTTAAAAAGAAGGAGTGCTTTTGTGCAAAAGATTCTGGTCTTACTTTTAAGAACTTCATGCAGCACTATCCATTTCGACTGCATTCCCATTTGTTGCATTAGGTTTTGATACATGTAGATCTCCCAGTTCCAGACCTGGACGTGGTTCTACTTGTAAAATGTTTGTTGTTTGGATGTGGATGTTGTTGTTGGGTGTACTTACACGCATATAAGTACGCCTTCTGCTCCTGATCATAAGCACAAGTACAATCACAATCCCAAGCACAACTGGTAAGAGCATCACAGCACATACGCTGAAGTAGAATGTTGCTAACTGCATGTCGTAGCTCACATGAGAAGGTGGCAAATTTCTTAGCGGATCTTCGTTTAAGGCGTTCTGGTTTTTCGTCAAGTTATCATGCAATTTGTTAAAGTTGTCATTCAATTTGTCAAAGTTTTCGTTCAATTTATTGAAGTTATCTTGCATATTTGCTATGCATGCCTGATCACACTTGATTTTCTGGTCTTGAGTTTCATCAGCATTTGTCTCAGCGCTTGTCACATTTCTTTGTTGTTCTTTGTTATTGACGTAAACAGTCAAGGGTTGGCCTCGCGTGGTATAATTCACGGTCTCAGTCCTTGCCTCCCAGTGATAGTTCCCCTCATCCTTGAATTCTGCACCGTGCACACTCACTGTGACTTTTACCTCTACACAACCGGTACTAGATGGCGCAAAGGTATATCTTGGTGTCCACCGTCCTGAGTATGCATCATCAATCAAATACCCTGTGATGATATCTTCATCATATCTCACAAGGCTAATCTTACTCACGTTTGAGTAAAGTTCATCCATCGTTCTGGTCCAAAACTTAATGGACATTGTTGTAGTGAAGTTTTCACCCTTATAGACTTCTACAGGTTCAGTAACCTGCCCTGCACATGTACATGAGTCCGGTGTACCAGTACATGTATGTAATGACATCGCGGTACTTGTGGAAAGAAATGCCAATAAAAGAGTAAATAGACACAAAGGCCATATAAAAGCCTTTGCCATGGCCATATTGTCGCTGGACTTTGGTATTCCTAAATTCCTTTCAATGTATTGTAGACAAATTTTAAGTCACGTTCGATCTCTCCGCTAAAAATCTAGTCGTACATTCACGCTAGATGCGGTGACTGTGAATGGATTACACACATGTAGTATACGTCATAGATGTATGTATTCGATTCACGGTCATCGGTTATAGTAGGCTTGATCTCAGGCTACCAGTAGATTGTTTACTACCAGGTACCCAATTTGTCTATTCTCATAAGGTTTACACCCAGTCTGTCTACTATCAAGTATCAACATGGTACTTAGAAATTAGAAAACTTTATTTTTGAAAGGTTTTGTCAATTATCAAAGCTGAGAAAGAGAGGAAGAGAGAAAAAGAAAAATCCCTTATCGTTCAAAGGGTTCGTGACCTTAGTCCCATTGTAAGTAAAGTGAAAAAGCAAGTTTATGGAGATTCATTGAAGCGAGTAATGTACTAAATATTGTAAGTGGTAGGCCTACATGAGTTTTGACAAAGTTTTCATTTTCCCCCACACATATTAGACCGTGGGATGTGTTTTTTCCAAAGAATTTTGCATGCGTGTGTATACATGTAGCAAGTTAGGCAGTTTATTCCGGTTTCACAGACTTTAATTTCAAAACTTAAAGTAAGTCGGACCACATGCACAATGCATGATCTACCCTATCTGTCAGACTATATGGATGTACATTAGATGTAAACTATTGAATAAAATACAAGCCAATTAATTGTTAGCTTCACCTGTAAGAGCATTGCAATGTAAACACAAGGCGCATACTTGGGCTCAAGCAAGGGTAGTTTGGACACACTATAGGCTACAGGCAAAACTATATTTTGACCCATAAACAGGCATTGTGCAGCCCACATAAAAAAAAAAAACCCAGACTTCTAGTGGCGTCACTGGCGTAAGTGCTCACAGTCGTCGAAAGGCCATGGGGAAAATGTCAAGGTTGCGAAGTCAAATGATGAAATGGGGGTCAGATCAACAGAAATTTAGATAACAGAAACAAAAGATAACTTACAAAAGCTCAACATGGGTGAAATAATTACTAGAGCCCACTTAAGAAATTAAGTATACTCTGCTCAGTCGACTACACCTGCATGTTACATCCCAGCTGAGGAGTTTATGGAGTAGCCCACCAGAACCAGAACTAGAAATTTGCTCGCTAATTGCACTGCTGCACTATGCCTGTGTACGCATGATAGAAAATCTGAAGCTTTAGGTGTGAGTTCTCAATATTGATTTTGAAATACACCATTAGGGATAAAGAAAATTAATAATCACATACTTTTTCATGGTCTAACTCACTTCCTGTTTTTTCTCTTTCCATGCTAGGTCACATGCATGCCATCGGTAGAACAAACTATGGCCGTCTCGGACTAGGTGAAGACTGTGAGGAATCCCACATACCCACCCTCATTTCATCAGTCAAGATGGAGAAGTTTACCAATATCGGATGCGGGGCCAGCGTCAGTTTAGGATGTACAGATACAGGTGAGCATGCCCAACAGAAAGGAGCAGGGTTCTTGGTAGTGTACAGAATCCCTGGAGGGTGTTTCACAAAACTTGTCATCAGTGACAAATGACAAATTGTGTTATAAGCTACTGAAATCCTTGCTTCTGATTGGTCATCAGCAGATTTGTCACTGATTTTTGTCATTTGTCATTGAAAAAAGGCTTTGTGAAACACCCCCTGGTACCAATACCAATGCAGGAGGTGCAATGGCTCAGTGGTAGAGCAGTGGTCTTGTAACTGGGAGGTCCCGGGTTGGAAACCAAGTTGATGCACTTGTGCCCTTTCGTTTGGCATCGATCCTCATTGCCAAGTCCCTCAGAGAGGACTTAAAGCTGTCGGTCCCCTGATTGTTTACTCTTTGCAGTCAGGTTAAACAAACAAATCAACAAACTAAGAATGGAAATTTTAGAAAAATCCCGATTGCAATTTCTCCCTGACAAGGCTACCGAAAAGGGTAAAAATATTTGTTAGTCCATGCTTTCAACATTTGATCCACCCATATGTACCCCTTGAAAGAGGTCAGATCATATTTCATGCACTGTGAACTACTGGCAAAGTCTGGCTGAGAAACCTACTGATAGCCGAACAAGTGGAAGTACACTTTACTAGCATTTCTCAAAGAAGGGTCTTTTAAGGAAATCGTTCACAGTTATGGATATATTATAAGTTCTCCTTTGACAGGGATAGGTTAATTTTTTAAAGGCCTAATTTCATATTAAATAACTTATATTGTCAAAGTGGTTTGATTACATTTGTTCCATGATCAACATCATTAAATAACAATTCCTAAATGCAAACCTGGGGCCCCATTTTCACAAAACTTGTCATCACTGACACTCAAATGATAGGTTTTTGTTACAAGCTAGTGAAATCCTTGCTTCTGATTGGTTATCAGCATATTTGTCACTCATTTTTTCCATTTGTCATGGGAACAAGGCTTTGTGGAACTGGTCCCTGGACCAAACACCAAGCCTAACTTTAAACTAGGGCTGAGTCATCACGGGTTTTACCAAACCCAGGTTTGACTTGAAAATTTCGGGCGGGGACCGGGTACCCGAAATTTTCACCACTGACACTAAAAATCGTATGCATGCAGCAGCGGGAGTTAAGATTAGGCAGTTGTTCTAATAATAAGACAGTTACTGCTTTCAAAGCAATAATATAATCAATTGAATTAAATGAAGATGCTTTAAAAAATAAATGGATATCATTTCAGTTGATGGTAGGTGTTTTTATCGCTCTAAAATTGAGGCTGCAAGAAAGGAATCACGCTTCGTGGTGTGGCACCGAGTGCGTTCAGAAACGGAAGTGGAAATATGACCCACTGAAGACTGAGCAAGTTAAGAAAGTCCCACACGCAAGACTAAAATGTTGATCAGACTATAACAATTAAATCGTAATACTAATAGGCATTAATTTAATTGTAAAAATATATCCACAACATAATGGTTTACCCTTGATATTTTGATGAAGGAAAATAATTTAAAGCTCTTTAAATAACATCGAAGTGCCTTTCGTTCGTTCTTAAAATGCGTGTGTATTAAACGGCAAGCTGGAGTAGTGAAGTTACGAGTCAAGCTTGATATGCGTGTTTACATCCCTACACCGTCATCCGAGCTAATCGGAACAATAAGCATTAAACCTATTAAAAAACATCACGTAAGGCTTTCATATTCATAATATCTTACAGAAATAATGATATTTCATGAGCTACGTACTCGATATCGAGTTCAGCTAGCCATCATTTTGAAATGAGACGTATAATTGTCATCGGTGCAGTAGACTGTAGAGGGCAGCATGCATCAGAGAGGGAAAAAATTGCGGGCCTTAGATCACATGATATTCGCGTGCCTTAGATCACGTAATATTTTCCTCTCTGCTGCACACTGTCAATAGTCTACTGCGCTGCGTGACAAATTACGTCTCATTTCGAAATGATGGCTAGCTGAACTCGATATCGAGTACGTAGCTCATGAAATATCATTATTTCTGTAAGATATTATGAATATCTATAGTAATTATTTGTCAAAGCAAATTATTATTTTACAGTAATTTTGTTGGATTGGAGTCCCTGAAAGTCTCACGTGATTTTTTTAAATACTTTAATGCTTATTGTTCCGATCTGCTTGGATGACGGTGTAGGGATGTAAACACGCATATCAAGCTTGACTCGTAACTTCACTACTTCAGCTTGCCGTTTAATACACACGCATTTTAAGAACGAACGAAAGGCACTACGATGTTATTTCAAGAGCTTCAAATCATTTTCCTTCATCAAAATATCAAGGGTAATCTGTTATGTTGTGGATATATTTTGACAATTAAATTTATGCGTATTAGTATTACGATTTAATTGTAATAGTCTGATCAACATTTTAGTCTTGTGTGTGGGACTTTCTTAACTTGCTCAGTTCTCAGTGGGTTATATTTCCACTTCCGTTTCTGAACGCACTCGGTATGGCCATGAAGCGCGATTCCTTTCTTGCAGCCTCAATATTAGAGCAATGAAAACACCTACCGTCAACTGAAACGATATCCATTTATTTCTAAAGCATATTTATTTAATTCAATTGAAATAGAAGTTTGTGAATTGCATTTTTTGAGTTCTTTATTTCAAAATATCAGTGTGAAATTTAAAAATTTTGAAAAACCCGAAGCCCGAATATTCAAACCCGGGTTTTAGCGCGGCGGTCGGGGACCGGGCGGGGAACCGTTTCGACTCAGGCCTACTTTAAACCTTAGCTAAATTCCTATTACACATCAACTAATCGTATATTTTCGGCAAAAAATGAAATCAGGAGCGAATATCTGGTCAGCATCAAGGTTAAAAAACCCTAGACTTCTTGTTCAAATTATTTCTGTACCTACTCTATCCTACAGGAGACGTGTACGCCTGTGGCATGGGTAGCAATCTTCAGCTCGGGAACGGTGACGAAGACGAAGATCTCCACGTACCGACCAAGATCATCAGCAAGCAATTAGAAACCAAGAAAGCCGTCAAGGTCGCCTCCGGAGGGCAGCACACCATCATTTTAGCAGTAGAAAAGTAGCAATAGTTTGTAGAGAGTAAGAATAGAATAAATGTAATTTTGGTGGGGTGATAAAACCTTGTAACTAACAAAAATGTTCAATCTTGTATTAAACTATTAAAAGATGCTTAATTTTACAGGAGGGAAAAAATGTAATGTTTAACAATCTTCCGTAATAGATCACTCGAGGCACTTTAGCATTTTTGCATTAGAACATCTAATTGGTCCTTAGCTACAAATTAATGAAGCAAAAGAAAGGTGAATTATTTTTCAAAAATTGATTCAAGAGGTTTTATCACCCCACTGTCAATATGAGGGTCCAACATTGTTTCATTAGTCTTAACGTCTACCACAAATATACATGCAAACCAATTTTCCCTGGCTGTATGTGTTGTAGAAAGTGTAATATTTATGCAATTAAAAGCATCAGGTAATTGTCAGTGTTTGCAGTTATTCGATTTTCCCTTGCAAACCAGGGTCTGCTCTGTGTATGCTTTATTCATCAGACTTGCATTGAAAACGTCACAAGTTGCAATTACACGCTTGTTGGTAATACCATGGCACTCACAAAAACGTTACACTTTCACAGTAATTCTAATTGCGCTTTAGCAGTTATTGTTATTATGCGCTTATGTTATCTTCATGCCATTGTTATGGGTTGGATGCATGAATATATTTGAATTTCAATCACTCCTCACAGATGTTTCAACTACTCACAACATGCTGCTCTCCACAATACATGTTTATTCTCAGTGTTGTTTATTTCACTGTATTGTAATGCCTGTGATCATCTTCAAATCAAATGTTTTAATGTTGGACCCTAACAATGATGTAATTTTTAAAAAGTGTACAGTTTAATATTCATTTCCCCTGATTATCGTGAACTCTTCTCTGTATTGTCTCTGTTTTTTTAATTCAGTCATAAACCATGAAACATTATGTTTCTTTATAATCGGCTTTCAAATATGAAAATACCACACCATCAAGCTCTACTTTGCTGATTTGATATTGATTTCACGGTATTTATCATGCCAATAGATGGTAAAAAAAAGAAATTTCAGCAGTCAGTTTTCCATGAAATGTACTACACAATGATGAGTGTTTTTGTGCTCTGCTCAAAAACCCATTTTCTTAATGTAACCAAATTGAGTACATGCGTCTATGTGAAGTGCCTCGATATAAATGATTCCATTCACCTGTCACATATAATGATATTTCTATAGTCAGAATGCAAATTACATATTTGTTGTTAGGTAGGGCAAGCCATAATGTTTGTCCTACCTAGCAACAACCAATATACATGTATGCAATTCACTTTTTTACTATTGATATACTATCATGATTTGTAACAGTTGAATTGAATAATTTGTATTGAGGCACTTTACAAAGACTTAATGCATTAAATTGGGTTACATTACGAAAATGGCCTATTTAATGTATGCGTCTTTGTGAAGTGCCTCAATACGAATGATTTCATTTTATCATGTCACAAATGATTTTATTTCTATAGTCAGATTGCAAATTGCATATATTACATGTTGTTAGGTAGGGCAAGCCATAAGGTTTGTCCTACCTAGCAACAACTAATATACATGTATGCAATTCACTTTTTTACTATTTTACAGTTGAATGAAATAATTTGTGTAGCGACACTTCACAAAGACGTATGCATTACATTTGATTACATTACAAAAATGGCCTACAAGTTGTGTTCCTACCATTTTTACAGCGATGGTATAAAGATGAACAATGTTTCAAAAGAAAAAGGAAAACAAGATAGTATTTGTGTAAACTATGCAAAACATTAAAAGCAAGCTTAAAATTTAACAATGTGTAAGCCTTGGCCTCAGAAATCCTTAAAATCAGTAAAGATATCAATTATAGTTTTAGATTTGAATAGTATGTATATAAACATAAATGATGTGTGTTAGAGTATATTGCATGAAAGTCATGAAAGGTAACAATGTGTAGGTAACTTGTAATCAAAATTACGAAAACTGTAAATGAGGTGAACTGATTTATTTTCTATCTCCATTTCCTTGAACAAAAATAAAAGAAATAAAAGGGTCAACATCAGTCTTCGTCCATAAATGTTAATACTGGTAATCATCTTTTTTTAGTTATCATCATTACGTTGCTAATATGTTATTACTGTGCCAACTGCAATTCCATATTGTGTTTTCGCTAGGCTTGATTAAAAAAGCCATGCTTGCATTAAGAACTCCACCGTAATTATGTAGGTCGTGAAGTGATCAATTCGCATTTAAGATCCTTCGACTTTAAACTTTGACTTCAAACTTTAAATCCTTTGACTGTTATAACTAGAATCAATCAGTGGTAGACTTGTTATGTGCACCATCTCTGTAAGCACTGTGTTTAGCAATTTGAAAAAAATATCTTTGTAAAGACATTGATACAGTTTTCTTGATTTTTTATGACTCGCTAAGGTCTGAAAAATGTAAGATAAATCAAACATAGAAACTTAATATGTCATCCAACAGTATGCAACCAGTTTGTCTACTACCCAAATGGTCTAATCCTATATGGTCTATACATTGGCCTGTTTACTATCCACATGGTATAATAATCATTTCACCTCCCTATCATTTGGTCTAATGACCGTTTTGGCTGATAGTCATTCGATCTGATCTCCAATAAGTCTATAACCCATTTGGTCTATTGCTCATTTAATCTATTTCCAGTCGGTCTAAATCCCAGTTTGTCTAATGCCTATTTCTTCTATATCCATGAAGTCTAATTATAATCATTTGGTGAGTATTATTATATATGAATAAATGATTATTAGACCATATGAATAGTAGACACAATGGACATTTCACAAACTGGTAATTAGGCTAACTGGTATTATACTAAGTGAACAATAGACCAAATAGGTAGTAGAATTATTGGAGTTTAGACTGAATGGTCATTAGACAAAACCATAAGTAGACAAAATGATTACTAGACCAAGTGGGTACACTGGATAGTAGACGAGGTTGTTGTAGACCAAATGGGAATGGACTAATGTTGTAGTAGATGATCTGGTTGTAGACCAATTGGCAATTCACCAGCAAGCAAAAATAATGTGTATCACTTTATTAATGACTTTGCACAGTCTTTTTCATGTTGGCTTCCTAAATTGCATGTCATCCTACGTCCGTTTCCAGTGCCTTATTGTCAGTTTACATGTTCAATTTCAGTTTGGTAAACATCTTGTTCATAATTATGATTAAAGTTGAATATTTTGTACTAAATCAAGAATAGTGTATGAGTGTTATTTGTAGCATGTGTGTGTTGGTCATGGTAAGTTCATCTTCATTAATTCATTTACCAGAAGTTTTTCAATATTGAGACAGATATGAAATCCTTTTTAATAGTTAATTTTCCCTAAATAGTTTATTTACCAGGAATTTTTCAATATTTAGACAAATATGAAATTCTTATAATTGTTCCTTTTCCTCTGAATTACATTTAAATTCCTTCTTTTCCTTTATAATTTGTTCTTCATAATCACGTGATCTCATGTTTATTTCTTGTTAAAAAGCATTACTTATTAATCCTCTGTTGATTTTTTTTAGAAAAAACATTAATGTATTGATAGAGAGAGAGAGAGAGAGATAGAGAGAGGAGGAGAGAAAATGAGGAAAACAGATTGGGGGGGGGGGAGAGAAGAAAAGGGAAAGAGACATAAACATTGATCTGATACACAGATAAAGATGGATAAAGACGGCAGATGAAAGCAAGAATAAAACATAAAATGGACAAAAGGAATGAGGGGAGGGAGGGGAAAAAGATCGATGGGGGGGGGGGGGGGACATTGTAAGTACCTGTACAAAATCCCAAGTGAAAAAAAACTAGGCCACGTTTGTGAAAACATTACCTAGTTTTTTTTTACTTATTCAATGGATCATTACAAAAGAATCCCTACCCAAGCAAACATCATATTAACACTTTTAAGGACTAAACTCCTCCTAACCAAAGAGCCGACAATGGGGTTTTCCGCCAGAGGAAATTGGATAACCTTAAAATTTGTCCTTTCCTCAGCTTTGTAGCATATTCGTGACCCTCACCGGAATGGTGAATTAGTAAACATTTGCACAGTAACCTTGTCATGTAGAAGTCGTAGATGGCGCGCTTTCAAAACTTTATACAGACCTTTCCTTCTGACCATGAGTGATATATAGGCAAACTTTCCTTTCTTTCTTTCTTGCTCCACTCTCTCTCACACACTCCTCTCTCTCTCTCTCTCTCTCTCTCTCTCTCTCTCTCTCTCTCTCTCTCTCTCTCTCTCTCTCTCTCTCTCTTCTCTCTCCTCTCTCTCTCTCACTCTCTCTCTCTCTCTTCTAATTTTCTATCTGTCTATCTTTCTTTATTTTCTTTCTAGTTATCAAAAGGTGATTTGTATAGGCAAACACAGCTCACAGCTCTCAACCCTTAAAGATACTATGTCCTTTTTGCAGCCAACATCAAATTCTATATAGAACTTTGCAGGAATTATGAATATGTCATGTATTTCCTTTCTGTGAAATTTAAACGTTAGTAGTGTCCTAATATTCAAATTATGCAAGGAAACCCGCTTTCTTGCTAGACTTCACTGTCAGACACTATTGAGTGACTGACTGGCTTTAACAAAAACTTCTTTCAATTGGTAATAACATAATATGCAATGAGCTGTAAAGGGTACATGAGCATTTGTCTACATCAGTAACCCACTTCTTGTAATGTCCAAAATTAAACTGATTGAATCTTTGCACAGCATAAAACGTACGACCATTCGATACAATGGTCTGAAAATCAGACTATTGCTTACTGGCTCTATATCTCTGAAGTCGATTCGACAACTAATACTCGTTGTTTTCCCACTGAAAGACATTTTCAAGCCCCCTTTTCTTTAGTGAAGTTCTAAATTCGTATTATCTTTCGAATGCCATTGGAATTTACCTTTTACTTTTTTTGGCCTGCAAATGGGACACACACCCCTTTACTAAATATTTCCCCTCTCTCTCCCCCGAGATTCAGTGCCTACCCCTCTCTTCCCCCAAGTTTAAATATGCCCCGCATGCTGCCAAGTTCATTACGCTCTACAACGGTGAACCTTCAGCGTCCGGAGGTAGGGATTAATATCTTCGGTGAGACACATGGGGCATATTGGGGGGTGATTAGTGCTAATCCGTACCCCGAGACACACCCACACCACAAGTAAACCTTACTTAAAGTCTTGGCGAAGAATCCAGTCAACATTCTTAACGGTAGTAGTCAACTGGTTAAAGGGTTGAATCAATCACAATTTCGTCATCCAGTCATTATTCTTGGCGGTATAGTTTACTGGTTAAAGGGTCAAATCAGTCACAGACCGTAACTATATTTAACTAAAACGTGTTGTCACTTCTTGGAGGAGGGCTAGCGGGGCATAACAGGGGAGGGGGGGGGGGGGGGTTCACGTACGGCCAAGGTATACAACTATAATTTACATCAATAAACAGTAATGTTTTGCAGTGAGCCTTTATCGTTGTTGGAGCTAGACATAATAATTCTATTGAAAATGTATACAATGCCATTGCATACCTTCCCAGTTTTAACAAAATATTGTCAAACGGTTTCTTGATGGAATATCATTGATTGAATCTTTCTTGCAACACGGGTCTACGTACCATCTATACTATGTCTTATCCATACATTATGTTTAACGTAATTGTTCGATTGTAGTCTCTTTACACTTGATATTAATTGGAAGCCGGTGACCATATTTTATTTCCCCATTTTACAATGACGTTGTTTACAATGAATTATGAAGGCATGAAGTGAATATGCAAATAAACAAAACAATTAACCTGTTAAATTGCGTGAAACGGACAGAATATATTAAAGTCTTAAAAACCGGAGCAACATAATGGAATATATTAATTGTACAATGATTATTGAATGACGCTTTCGGCCACCAGAATACTTAGGCCGAAAAATGAAAGAAAAATGATGTGGACAGTGTCAGATATATAGAGTTGAGAGATTATGCAAACCTAGGGAAAGAAAGAAAGAAAGGCATTTTAATAAAACGGAAAATAATAAAAGAAGGGTAGACTAAGCGTAAATCAAAGCAAAATACATGCACATGCATGGAGGTCAAAATGGACTTAAAATCAAAATTATATAGTATCTGCATGCTATTGAAATAAATGAAAACCTATAAAGAAGAAAAAGAGATTAACAGAAAAGGGAAATGTCACTTTGACACACATTAAAATAGAAACAATAGAGAAGCCTAATTCTAAAGACCAAACAAACGATCGCCGGATGAGCGAAATGATCTACTTTTTTTCAAATTATAGTATTGTATCATGAACTTGTGTAACGAGTGTGTGTCCTATAGAAACATATAGATCAGCCCTACAGAGGTCGTTAAAACGTAAATGTCGGCTGCTACGCATACGATTAGTGGAGCATGCACTGACGTGACTCATACGCATTTTCACGTTAGCCGTGTACACAAGTTGGAGCAGGGAGTTAAAGACGCTAACAAGGGGCTTCCTCCTCGCTTGCAGGTAAAGCCAACAACTATCTCTTCATCCTCATTCTCGTTTCGGCATTCACTTGGATCACATAGTCATGGATCAGACGTCGTACCACGGAAATCTTGGAGCTCGCTTGTCGATAGCAGCGTTTTTCCTGCTGTTTTTCATCACCAAATCTGCACATGGATTGACACTCACGGACCCCGAGCGGTCGTACATCGTGTACAACCCGCCATGGAGCCCGACGGGGGAAGTGCAGGCGATCACCTTGCAGTTCCGTACGGTGACCGGAAACGCGCTTCTTTTTGCACATCATTATCTCCGGGAAAACGAGACGAAATATAATTATGAAGTGGACCGTTTTGCGGTGGTTTTGCAGATTATCTCGGGGAGGGTCAAAGCCACCCATTACTTCACAACCATCCAAGAAAGGTAAGTCACTTTCATTAAAAAAAAACTTGAGAAGTATCAACTACTTTCCCCGTTATAATTTGGCCTTCTGGAAGAAAATAGAGATTGGGGCATCCATTTATTGAACAGGTTTGTAAAAGGATGCCTCTAATCGTTTGAGTGTGATCGATGAATGAAATGACTGGATGTAAGGAGAGTAAAAGAAAAAAGGAAATTGGACACAGGAGGAGGAAAAAACAAGAAGAGTGAGAGGGAGATAGATTGTGGAGGTGGGGGAGAAGGGCGCAGGGGGGGGGGGGGGGGGGGGGGGGGGGGGGGGGAAGAGGGGGATGGGGAGGGAAGGGAGGGAGGGAGATGGTTGAGAGGGAAAGGAGCTGGATGAGAGGTATGGAATTGGAAAGAGATATAGGGAGAGCAATTAAATTAGTGGTTTTGAAATGTAGCGTAGATGTGAGAGTTAGGCAGAGTGAGTAAAGATAAAATTATGATCTTGATACATACATAATTATGAATAATTTTGAAAAAAGAAAATACTTGATAGAATCCTGTTATAAGTGAGTCACATACCGGTAGAAGGGGAAGGAAATAGCAGATGTTGCTACAAAATGATATCATGGATGGACCAAGTACAAAATGAATGTGAAGGGAAATGATGGAAGGGGCTGGAGGTGGAGGGGTGGGATGTTGCTGGGGGGGGGGGGCACTTTACAATATGTATCAAGCTATCTGTGGAGTATCTACAACATTCAATCTCTTAATTTCAGGAATACAGTAAGTTGATGCCACTAATACTTCCTGTAATGATATTACACCAAGCACACACTAAAACATTTCTATAAATGAAAGCCTAAATCCAGTAGCAAAGGTTGGATGGGTAGGGGGGGGGGGGGGGGGGGGGGAGGGATAGAAATCTCAGTCTAGGATATAACTATCACCAGGAAAATCTTGGCTTTCAAGAAGTTGCCTCTTCAGTAGAGAAGGACTTGTATTTGTGCCCTCTCAACCAAGTTCATGCCCCTGTCCCAGGAGTTACCACAAAGGATGCACCAGTTTTTTTTAGGATGAAGGTTGTTAATGAGAAAGTGTAAATTAGTTTCTTCCATGCAGGAAGGGGTGCAAATACTTCAGAGACAAAAGGTTCGCGACTGCATAATGTGACCCTAAGGTCTCAGAGCGGAGACATGAATGAACCTTGGGTTTGCAGGAGGGCTGGGATGTCACATGCAGCAGGCATACCTGACATGTACTCTAGATCAGGGCCTGTTCTCATTAGTCTGAGTTTTCAGATAGCCAACTGATTCTGATCTGGGGAAATAGACTTAAACTTGTTGTATTCACACTAATTTCCCCAATCAAAATTAGTGGGCTTTGTCAGAAACTTGGTCTAATGGAAACCTGGCATTTTGAGCAATGGACTGTTAGACATATTTCTTGACATATACTCTAGATCAAGGCCTGTCCTCATTAGCCTGAGTTTTCAGATAGCCAACTAATGCTGATCTGTGGATGGAAATAAACTTGAGTTTGTTGTATTCACACTAATTTCCCCAGATCAAAATTAGTGGGCTATTTTAGAAACGTGGTCTAATTGAAACCTGGTTTTTTGAGCGATGGAATGTTAGACCGGGGAGGTTTCCTGGCGTGAACTCTGAGCCTCGCCTGTGGGTTAGTGAGTCAGGGTTAGTCAAGACCATGATCATGGGACCATTTCTTGTCCCGGGCTTTGCAGTCCTAATCCTAGGTCGAATCCTACGTGAAATTCTACAGCCTAGGACTAATCAGTAGGCCTACTTACAAGTACAGGGCTTCTGGATTTAGATTAAAAGGGGATTCTGAGCTGTACAGCTATTGATAAGGCCATGGATTCAAGGAGTTAAGGACACTGGATTAATCCTAGCTATGTGCTGCCTAATTAGTTGGCCTTTTCTCAAAAGGACCTGTATAGTTGTCACTAGTAGGACTCCGTCTTATGCAGCTCACAGAGTGCGATACACAGTCTTGAGTTAAAGCCACACTGTCATACTTATACTTGCTCCCTCTATATAACAAACAATGCATAATCGGTGACCATTGGTCCCCCATGATCCTCTTTTTCTTATGTTAATTGAGAGCTGATTTGATGAGATAACCACCTGTCCAGTGACCTTGCAGGGTAGTGTAATCCCACCTGTACACTAGTATTGACAGGCTTTAAGACTGTAATGAATTTAACAATTTTGAAATAAAAAAGCAGTAGGCCTATCAGAGTATGATTATTCAGAATATAGGATAGAGAGAAGAATATCAATACTAATATTAAACACTGGTCAAAACCTTTTACAGCTTTTTAAGAAAACATTGTCTTTATATTATACCTTACTGCTTCAAAAGATCACATTTGAACTATTACTACCAAGTATTATTATTATTCCTGTTATAAACTGCTTTTAGACCAATGCTTGAGCTTGATTAGATTCATAGCAACAACAAAAAATTACTATAAAAGACGAACAAACAGATTAAAATCTGTTGATAGCAAAGGGGGTTATTAAAAATGGGGTTATTAAAAATGGGGTAGGGAATTTTGAATGATAGGAATGGCGGAAAGGTAGTTATATGTCTGTAGGAGAAGAAAGAAGAAAGAAGAAGAGGAAAAGTAAAAGGAAAAAAGGAGAGGGAGGAAGATGACAAGAAAATGACATGGGTGGGTTTTAGTCCTGGAAAAGAAAGGAGTTTTAGACTTATAAAAGGGAAAAGTGATAGAGAACATACATTTCAAAGTAAAACTCAATGTATCACAATTGTGAATAATATGACGCCCATTGTCTTTGGAAGATGATACCATCCTAAAATAGCAAAACACTTGAAAGCTCTAAATGCAGAAGTCATAAATATCCAGAAAAATATACTACATTCTATCCTCAAAATGGAGCATGAACTGGGCATCATAAGAGATTCAACCATGTTACAAAATGATTATGCAGTGATGTAATTACAGAATGAAAAGCTCCCTTTAAGGAATGAATTTCTCCTTAAAATGGCAGCTTGAAGTGATCCCTCTATCTACACTCTGAATCTCCGTTCTGCTCTCCTTAGGACCCATTCACACTTAACATGTTTAACCGGCCAAAAATACTATGTATGCATGGGCCATAGTGCACTCCATAATTCTGGATCTTTTAAAGCGCTGAATTTAGTTAAATATGTTCACTGGATTATGTTGCGTGTGCAGATGCTTTTTTCAACAATACAGGTGAACCTGCTTTAGTGGCCACCTCTCAATTAAACCTGTACTACAGGACACTTACATAAAGACCACCTGCCTATAAAGACCACTCTTCATGTTTCCCTTGAGTGGTCTTTATGTACAGGTTACATTGAAACCATATTCAATGGAAATGAAAAATGTGATCTTTATAGACAGGTGGTCTTTCTATACAGGTGGTCGCTAACGCATTGAATTTGGTTTTAATGTAACCTGTACTACAGGAACCTGAACATAAGGACCATCTGCCTATGAAGACCACTCTTCATGTTGCCCTTGAGTGGTCTTTATGTACAGGTTGCTTTAGTACAGGTTACATTGAAACCATATTCAATGGAAATGAAAAATGTGATCTTTATAGACAGGTGGTCTTTCTATACAGTTGGTCTCTAAAGTATTTAATATGGTTCAATGTAATCTGTACTAAAGGAACCTGAACATAAGGACCATCTGCCTATGAAGACCACTCTTCATGTTTCCATTGAGCATTCTTTATGTACAGGTTGCTTTAGTACAGCTTACATTGAAACCATATTCAATGGAAATGAAAAGTGTGATCTTTATAGACAGGTGGTCTTTCTATGCAGGTGGTCGCTAAAGTACTGAATATGGTTTCAATGTAACCTGTACTACAGGAACCTGAACATAAAGACCACCTGCCTAGGAAGACCACTTGTCATGTCTCCCTTGAGCGGTCTTTATAGACAGGTTCCAATGTACCTTCCTTTCCATCGCACATAAAATCTTGATCATTCTGCCGCTACATGTTTTAACGGCAGTTTTTGCTCTGTTTTGTGTCATATATGAATAAGGCTTTCTTGAAGGGCCGGCTGCGTGGAAAGATACCTGAGTAGGATGAGTAATCGTCATGGAGACGATATACCCTGGAAATCGTAATTCAAAGTTGCGCTAAACTCGAGGAGTTTTTATGTGTGACCCAAATAACGCTGCAGGTTTAATTTATCGAGATGGAGATTAAAGGGCCGATTGAAGCTGCATGTCATGAAAGGATGGGTCCGTTGCTCCGTAATCATTTGGTGTCATCGCATTTGGTAGCTTAAAACCTTCGCAATCAGCTACCGTGAGGCATGGAAATTATTCTGAATTAAAGATTATCTCTTGTTGCATCTGCCGTCGAACTGCATATTTTTCCTTTTGACATGACAACATTAATCAAGATGATGACGTACATGGAGGTATTTGCATCAAGTCCTTCTATGTTTTATAATGAGGCTTGTTAAAGCAACTACCGAAAACTGCTCAGGTTCTTTAGGTGTACAGGCCTACAGGGAATTCCTTACTGTCAGATTTAATTTGAAGGATTTGTAGGATTTTGTGACCGGCAGGAAGATTGTGATTGACAATTTTCTTGTGACTGGTTGATTTATGGAATGCTTTGCTGCACACCTTGGCACTTTTAATCTGTTTTTAGAGCTAAAAGGGCATTTATGTATATTATTTATACAGAGTTAAAGCCCTTTCAGCTCCCAGTGGGCGTTTGACTGGTCAGCAAGCACATTTTAGTGACCATATTGTCTTTAAATAATGGACTACAACTGGCTTCTAGCTCACATGTGTTCACCTTATCAAGTGCACCTGAACCACTGTCTTCCTAGTGGCCAAGTACTTAGCCCCGAAAGCTGATGTAGTGTTGGTTGACTCCTCTCCTAGACCAGGGGGGTGTTTCACAAAGATTCAAAGTCAAACTTAACTCTAAGTTGATCTTAAATATTATGGAGAGCCATTTGTAGCCTTACTTTGAAATATATTTAAAAAGCAAAATTCAAGTATTTTTGACTTTTGATAAATTCTACATCAAGAACATGAAATATCCCATGATAATAGAAAATATGAACGATTTGAATCAACATTTTATGCCTTTTAAAATAACTTATACAAAATATTTTCATAGATGCTAACGGCTTTCCATAATTGTTAAGTCCAACTTAGAGATAAGTTCAACTTAGGATCTTTGTGAAACACCCCCCTGGGGTACGTTCTGGGGTATAGAGGGAACATCCGGAATGTCCGATTCTGTCTAAAGGACTTCAACAAACTTTTGAGATTGACAGGGAAATTGTCAATGAAGGCTGGGCTGTGACTGTTAGGTGAAATGGGAAATGAGGTGGGGGTCACGATCTGGTCAGCGTGACCCAAACTAATCCATGTTCACATTCAAGAGACAATAGAGAACTGAGGGAGGGGTCAAGAGGGAGGGGGGATGGATCATACATGTATGTTATTCAGTGTAATAAAGTAGGATGTTTGACTTAGCAACAAGTAATGTATGCAATTGGCATTCTGACTATTGAATACAATTATTCGTTAACAGGTAAATGAAATAATTTGTAACGAGGCACTTAACAAAGGTTTGTGCATTACATTTGATTACATTACGAAAATGGCATAAATTTGTCCCTACAGCCTATACTTGAGTGTGATTAGCAGCAGTCATGTTCACATTGGTGTGTACATGTGTGTGTATGAACAGGTCTACCTATTCAGGGGCTTGTCGTATGAGCCATCATTCGTAAGAACGTGGGTTGGAACGTGCGTTTGACCTGGAGTATGACTCATAGCATCTCTTGACCTCATGTGTTACCTTGTGAGGGGCATGTACAATGAGCCATCATTGATAAGAAAGTGGGTTGGAACGTTCATGTGATCTACAACTCAAACGTTCCCTTAGGGGTCGTGTGTGAATGTGACCTGGGCGATCAACAAGGTTTGGTGAATCATGATGGCAGTGTGTTATCCATTGCATATGAATCCACCAACTGTTTATACAGAGATGGAGAGATGTGATGAATTATGGTGTTCTGAATCAGTGATTTTTTACTTGTTTAGCTACTGTACGTGCAGGACAAATTATTTCTTTAGAATTAATTTAGAACTTTGAGATAAGCTGCAGTATGTAACATTTGTGTGAGTTCTACATGTGATACAGAGACAAAACAACTTACAGAAAGAAAAGAAATATTGAAAATTGATAGAGAGAGACAAAGAGAAAGAGAGAGAGAGAGAGAGAGAGATAGAGAGAGAGAGAGAATGAGAGAGAGAGAGATAGAGAGATATAATGAGAGAGAAAGATGGAAGGGGGGGGGGGGGGGGTAGGAGGGAGAGGGAGAATTGAGGGACAGAGATATAGGCAAAAAGAAGAGATACTGATTAGGATGGCTGTGAAAACGACAGATAGAAGATAGAAGAAATGACCAAATGAAATGAGAAATAAAAAAACAAAAATGCAGGATAATTTGATTTTACATATCATAAATTGTTGTATCTAGGTCTAAGCCTTTTAAAGTTATCATTTTATTATTTCCAAGAAAGAGTAAAGGATTAATAGAGGTTTTATTTTTATGGTGAAAGCTCTCATGTTTATTTTATACAAAACCAACATCAAACTTTCAAGGAGGGATGCTTGAATCATAATGAAAGTAATGACATTCTGTTTGACATAATGACATTCATCGATTATGATTGCGTTGAAATCTAATACCAACGTTTTCTTTCAATGTTCATTTCAGTTTGACGGCAGGAATGGATGTAAGCAATGACCAATGGCACACGGTCACCTTCAGTATCACCCCGGCAACGGGCATCATGTCACTCACTGTAGACGACCAGACAGAGTCGACGGAACTCAATGCTTACAAGTTTGCGTCTGCCCAGAACATCCTGAGTGATAAGTTTGGAGTGAATCCATCGGCCACTGTCTATTTGGGAGGTAGGTCTTGAATGTATTGATTATAAATGATTTTGTTGCTGTTGTTTAATTACAGTATTTTGAATGGTTTCGAATCTCCATCTAAGGAATAGTTTGGAAATCAGAACATCAAGCATGTACATGTATATTAGAAGTGATGTAGTAATCAAGATCAATAGATTTAAAGAAAGAGCTCAAGAGAGAGAGATGGATAGAGATAGAGAGAGAGAGAGAGAGAGAGAGAGAGAGAGAGAGGGGGGGGGGGGGGGGGGGGGAGAAGAGAGAAGGAGAATTGTGTGTGGGATATTTATAAGACATAAAAATGGAGGGAAAAAAAACAGTAATAGAGGGAGAGAGAGAGAGAGAGAGAGAAAGAGAAAGAGAAAGAGAGAAAGAGAAAGAAAGAGAAATAGTGGAAAATAAGAAATGTAATATTACTTAGCGATGCATGTAGAGAAAGCACAAAATTGTAGTATAAAATACAGCTTTGATTATTGAACTAGAATGAAGGAATCGAGTTCAGTTAAATGTGTGTAAGATGTATTGAAAACAATTAGAATCAGTTTAATAAGAAAACAGAATCAGAAGAAAATACAAACAATTGAAGCATGCGCTTTTAGATGCTCGGCATGGCTATCTACCTAAGATGTCGATGTAGCCTACGACATGTGCATGCCATACACAGAATGTTGACCTGAGGTCACGGTCAGCGCCAATCATGCTATGTCCACATAAACCTTGAATCATGTACAAATCATGATGAGGGAAGGGGGTGGGGTATCGCACAATCCTTCTTCTCAAAGAGTGGGGGAGGGGGGGGGGGGAGGTTATTTGTCTTTTACCCTCTATGAGTAACCATCAACATCTGCTTCCATTCCACGTTAATCTCTGACTTTTTGATGATTTTTGTCCCCAATTTTGTACAAATTTGTAAGAGTATGGTCTCAAAGCACCCCCCTCTCTCGCTCCTTCCAACCAAAGGTCTATCTATGCCAAGGCTGTGGTCTAATTATGGTCATAATATGACCTCCCATCATCGTGAAATTTCCCACTTTTTGTGCAATCTGTGTCACAATTGTTAAAGTTAGGATTCAATCCTGCCCCCCCCCCCCACATCCTCCTTCATCCAAAGTTCTACCTATGCCACTGCTAATGTTACCCATGTCTAATTCCAGCTTTTTCGATCACATGACCTCTCATCATAACATACCACGTAGACTGATCCATATATATTCCAGAAAGCCTACAAAGGGATGCTTTCCAACTATTCCCATTTATCGCTCGCCTTACTCACGGCACGTTGGCAGCTTGTGCAAATGATGGATTTCCTCTCCTTGATCCCATGTATTAAAATCTGTGTAGGCAAGGACTGCGTGCAAATCTTATGTTCACTTCCCCGAGGCATTGCAGCTTTCTACAGTGCTTGGCTTACGCTGTGTACACGCCAACTAAATAAGGAGGATGGCAGTTTCCCTCCAGCCAGCCAGTGGCATTGACAAAGGCAATGGAAGCAAAAATACACCGATATTTGTCTCCCAATTCTACTTTTATCTCCCAGTTATACTTTTCTCTCCTCCATCTTGCGTATGAATTTTCATTTTTCATCTCAATGAACTTATTTCCTGTATATTTCTCATGTAGTTCAATGCACTTTATTTTCCACTTTGATGTAGAGTATAAATGTCTTGATGCTCTCCTATCATATGCTGAGAGCCCGCCCCCACAGTATTTGATTTCATATATACTTTAACACATAACCATCCAGTCTCTCATAACTATAGAAATGCGTACACTTCAGTATAACAAAACGTGTAGTGATTTGCTTAGATTATATGCTCAAATCAATACCTGTGGCATGTGCAGATGACACTATCGAAAATCACCAACAAATTTATCTAAATCAAACATATTTGATGAGCTAGTAATGAGCTAGTAATGAACCAAAGTATCCTTAAAACCATTTTAAGATGAGCCTTGGAGCAAATGTCCCAGAAAAATGTTGTTCTCTGAATTTTACTTCATACTTTCGTGTCAAAATTTAGCTTAAGAAAGGATAAGTTTTCTGCTTGTTGCACCGTTTTAGTAATATTGTTTTCCCTGCTAAATGGACAGGCATATGTCAGTATATTGCACCTGATTTGCATGATACGCATTTGATCGCAAAGTTCAAGGAACGGGTCGCAGCCGATCGAAAACATTGTTTAAACGACGAGGGTATCCTTACCACTTCCACAACTCTCGAACAAGTACCTCAAGTTACTGACCTCCCATCCAGCCCCTCCTATCCTCGTCTTGCTCACCAAATTGGCAACGTATAAGGTTACAACGCTACGGGACGGTTTTTTCCTCTCATGACATTAGGACATGGCTATAGTCTGCAAGCTCAACGCAGATGTAGAAGATTTCCCTTGGGTTTTTCAATCTAGGATATAGATTATTTAAGATATGAGTTGCAAAATGTGAACAACAGCGTTACCAAAAATGTCTTACGATATCATCCAAAGTGCTGAAGTAGCAGACTCTCTCTGATAGCTCTGGTGGGGGTTATTGTGCTTTACTGCATCTCAGAATAGCTAAATACATAAGACAACCAAAAAGAAAAAAAAATAATACCAACAAAAAATATAAAAATCAGAAAATGAATTATGTGGCATAAAGAAGTTATTGATGTATTCTAAATTGAGAAAATGGGGGGGGGGGGGGGGGGTCCGACTCTCCTACAATTTTATTGATATGATTACCCGTAATCTTAATCTTGAGTTAGAAGACATTCCTAAGATAATGATGGAAAAGAGCAATCGGTGTTCACATGCATGGACCAATAAAATAATCTTGAATCTTGAATCTTGAATCTCCATTACCTTCCATTGTGGATTGCATTGATATACTTCTTCCATATGTCACAAAAGAAAATAACCAGGCTATTGGGAAAAAGGCTACAGACTTGCCCCCTCCTCGTGATAAGTGACTCACCCTTACCCCTCCTGTACAATATTTAAGTGCATCCCTATCACATATACAAGGCATGGTATTATATGAGGGGGGCATGGTTGCGCCCTTGGTGCGGCAGAGGGGTAATGAGCACTTCCATCCCTGGGTCTCACGGTTTCCTGTTGGGCTAGGCCTCTAGTTGGCCAAGAGACGATTCCCTAGTCTAGCCACGTAGGACGCGAAGTATAGGGGATAAATTGGCCTAAGTACTGTAATTATAGCAGGAGAAAATATGTACAGACAGCTATATTTTTACTCAGGAGTGGCATAGGGTTTAATTAAAACGTTGTAATATGTTTATTGATACCTTAATCACGATTTTATGACTTGTTATGCAATATTTGTACAGTGATTTACTGTATATGATTGTTTTAAATGTTTGATGATGTATATTGCTCATACTGTATACATGGTTAGACACAGACACTACTATCTAGTCTATACATGACATGATGCATACTATGAAGGTTAAATCAGATGACATGTATATATAAGTACTTTGATTATAGCATTAAAACACACATTCTTGTATATAAACTATTGTGTATTTTGAACAGATTTTTCTTGATAGGGCAAGTTTTGTCCAAATGTAAGGACCTTATTCATCTATTTTTAATGATGCAGGGATTTACTCTATAATATTGGCTGCCCCAAGAAGGCTGTTAGCACTATGCATTTTCAATGGCAGACATAGTTTACTTGCGGCAGCAGGAGAAAATATGCTTATTTTGATCAAAATCTATTCTAAGCAGCAAGTGATTTGTATCTGTGCATAATCCTTCATTAGAATATCAGACAACTCTGAATTATGATAGTTAGGCCAACGTGCCTTCGCTCTGAGTTCTTGCATATTTCCTGTGCCTGATATAGTATCTTCAAAACGTGATCAAATCGTCATGTAAGGTAATAAACATGCATTACTTGTTGAGCCCTCCTGATTTCTTATTTTTAGCATATTCTCTATTTTTGATAATGTTAAATACATAGCAATGATGATAATGATCACATTGTGGGGGCAAAATTTGGCTAATTATACAAACTTGACTGTTTAGTTAAATTGCAGTTTGCGTTTTTTTTCTTTCTTTCTTTCTTCTTCTTCTTCTTCTTCTTCTTCCTCTTCTTGTTCTTGTTCTTGTTATTGTTCTTGTTCTTGTTCTTGTTCTTGTTCTTGTTCTTCTTGTTCTTGTTCTTCTTGTTCTTCTTTCTTCTTCTTGTTCTTCTTCTTGTTCTTCTTCTTGTTCTTCTTCTTGTTCTTCTTCTTCCTCTTCTTCTTCTTCTTCTTCTTTCTCTTCTTCTTCCTCCGTGTCCTTGTTCTTGTTCTTCTTGTTCTTGTTCTTCTCTCTTCTTCTTCTTCTTCTTCTTCTTCTTCTTCTTCTTCTTCTTCCTCCATGTTCTTTCTTCTTGTTCTTGTTCTTCTTTTTCTGTTCCCTCTCCTCCTCCTCCACCTTTTCCTTCTCCTTCTTTTTCTTCCTCATCTTCTTCATCTTTCTTCCCATCCTTTTCTTTCTTTGAGTTGGTTGTTTTCTTCTCTCTCTAACTTGTCCTCATTTTTTCCTTTTCAATGATATTTTCTTTTAAATTCTATATTATACTAAGCTCTTTGCTTTTAGAAGAAATGTGTTTTCAAAACTGTCAAGTAACTGTCACATCCAATATTACCTTCACAAACATATAAACAGCTACTCCAGAAATTATAACCCCTAATTGCAATGCATACAAAGCAGTGATTTCATGACAATGAAGGCAACAGAGTACAAATAGTCATTAAGCGTGACCACATTATTATTTCCTCAAAAACCGCAATTATTACTTCCCAAACCACAAATATTTAATCACCAGTCAACAAAATATCCAAATATCTATAGCTAATCAGCCAAGCGAGTACATTCCAGTCTCAGTAATTGTTAAATTTCTTTTCATGAATTAATCTTTACAATGAACGGATGCATGTCACAAATGGAATAGCTGTGGAAAAAAAAGATGTAAAATATAAAAGAAAATGCAATCCCATTCACAAAACGTTTATTCACAAACGCACATTGATTTTGTGTATAATAGTTTGTGGCAAAAGTCTTAAACAGGATATTAATTTAATCATAATGTTCTCACACCTACTCCTTTTCTTTTTGAAAAAGAATTCTTTAGTCATTTTCTACATATTTTCCGGTGGACCCACAGCTATTGAAGAAATGGAAATTACAATATGTATAGTTTCTTGGAGATTTTCTTTTGAATGAATTCAATTTCATTATGTATGGGAGTGGTGCGTCACTTGCTCTTGTGACTATCGCTCTGCGTCAGTTTCCTATACTAACCAAATTCTTAACTTTAAGCCTAGACCCAACGCTATACCTAACCCTAACCCTATTCCTAAACATAACCTCTACCTTTGATCAAATAAACCTTGAGCAAATTGTTGCAGAAGCATATTGTGGGTTACATCTGTTAGGACTATTGGATCTGATATCAAATTATACTGTACATCATAAACA
Organism: Strongylocentrotus purpuratus; assembly: GCF_000002235.5. Classification (NCBI taxonomy): domain Eukaryota; kingdom Metazoa; phylum Echinodermata; class Echinoidea; order Camarodonta; family Strongylocentrotidae; genus Strongylocentrotus; species Strongylocentrotus purpuratus. Next base: position 12,902,509 of record NW_022145598.1, read on the forward strand.
TATATGGCGATTAAAAAAAAAAAGATGAATATATGTTTGCACTTGAAAAGGTATAGTGTTGTGTTTAATAGATAGGAAAAAAGGAAGGGTAGATAGATTAATAGATAGATAGGGAGGGGAAGGGGTGGGGAGAGAAAGAGAGAGAGAGAGAGAGAGAGAGAGAGAGAGAGAAGGAGGGAGGGAGAGAGAGGGTGAGATAGAGAGAGAGAGAGTAAATAAGGCAGAATACATATACAGAGACAAACAGAGACAAACAAAAACAGGAAAGAACTCAACTCTTTTGTATATAGACAAAAATGAATAAATTTCAAAGCTCACATGCAAGCTAATCATTTACTCTGCATATTTCTACTGCATATTTTTCAGCAGGGAAAAACAGAGCTTCCTTTCACTTTAATCCACTTGCCGTCTATTTATTCAGAAGTGCAACAGTGAGCATATAAAGCATGAACCATTGTTCCCTATTATCATGCTCGCTGATTCTCTAAAACACTGCCCTATTTTTTACCCATGCTTTGTGCCTTTCCATAATATGTGCAACCAGGGCACCAACAAACTATATATACGTCATACTGCTTTAAAATGTGTAAATTGTATGCTGTTCTTACCTTAGGCTTGTAATGCATTCTGAGCAGGTGTAACCGGTTTTTGCTATTTCTTCAGATCAGACATTGTTCATACTTTCAGAATCTATGAAATGCAGAGTTGTGTTTTAGATATTTAGATACAGTTGACAAATATATTATTCATACCCTTACCAAGTTTTGTGAATTTTGGATTACGTGAAAAAAATTGATTTGTCCTGGTTTATGTTTCTTGAGAATGTGACATATTAAAGCTTACATCTAAAAGTACTTAACAAAGATCCTAATTCAACCAGTACAGCTTTCATTCTTGAGTTTAAACAGAACACACACAAAAATCATCAAATTGTCTAGGGATATGAATAATTTAACTGTAGTTATTGTTGTGTTGTACCTTCATGCATACTTTTGCATGTATTTTAATGAAATAGAAACAAATACAAATTGGCAATTACTTATGAAGGAGAAGAAAAACTGGTTCTTTATAACAGACTCCACCACTAGTGCTCCAACTTTGACCCTTTACCAAACACTATACACAACTGTAATCTTGACCCTAACCCTACCTCTACCCCTACCCCTACCCCTACCCCTACCCCTACCCCATACCCTTACCCCTCCCCCTAAACCCTAAACCCTAAACCCTACCCCTCCCCCTAAACTCTAAACCCAATAGTCTTAAACAAGATAGAGTCTGAAGCAAATTTTGCTGGTTTAAATGTCAGATCACAGGAAAAAAACTGTTCACTTGAATTGTTGTGAACCACGTAATTATATTCCTATACTTTGCACTTAAAACGTTGCCCTTTTCATAAAGGTCATGCTGTTCATTCCTATAAACGTGCTACATCGTCTACTTATATTTGATCAACTACGGTACTAATGAAGAGAAAAAAATTAACAGGAGAATTCAGTGTGACAGCTCATGGTATTAATGACATTTTCAGATCATGTCTATAAAATGTAGTGAGTTATCTTCTGAAGATGGCAACTCATGACTGAAACAATATTCAATATTTGCTGCTATCTGATCCTGGCAGAATCAAGAACTTGTACAATGTTCATGTATATTGCACATATTATCTAAGCCAATATTATATAATCTATCTGTCCTTTTGTCATCTTCCTTTGTCCATTATCTATTTCTCTTCTGCCTCTTCCATTTAATCACATTCTTCTTTCTCTTTGTCCCTGATTTTCGCCTGCACTCTTCTTTTCTCTCACTTTCTTTTCCTCACTTTTATCTCTTCAACTCTTTTACATATTTGTTTTCCTTTTCCTTTTTATCTTCTCTTCTGTCTCCTTTTCTCGCTTTCATTCCTTTTTTCTTTCTATCTTCCTGTTTTCTATCATTTCCTTTCTATCTCTCCTTTTCTATCTCTCCCTTGTTCTCTCTTTTCTATCTCTCCCTTGTTCTCTCTGTTCTATCTCTCCCTTGTTCTCTCTTTTCTATCTCTCCCTTGTTCTCCCTTTTTAGCTTCTCTCCACTTCCCACTCCCCTTTTAGGTCTTTTGTTCTACATACATTATCTTCCTATCTCTCTTCTCATTATTCCTCCTGCTCCCCCTCTTTCCCTTCCTCTTTGTCATCCTCTCTATAACATCCTCTTTATAACATTGCCCTTAATCTATCATCTTAACTGAAATTCCTTGATTTTATACCACCTTATATTCATTTATGTTCGTGCTTTGTGCCTTAATCCCTGCATCTTAATTTACAACAACACATAACTTGTATGGTTTCCATCTACATTATTCAATTTTTTGCTAAAGAATTGTTTTCTTCCTTGAACGCATTCTGCCCACGTTCAACCATCAAAAGCCACCCACTAACCATTAATCCAAATTACGCACTAATGCAGCGCTTTCCAAACCAATCACTGTGATATTTTACACATCTAACAAACATGATTTTAAAGAGCCTTAGGCATTGCAAGAGACCTGTTCCCACTAGGGGATATTTATACCAAAAACGTGTAATGAAACATCAATTGAACAATACTTTCTCCTCTGACAATCGCTTTGTGCCCTTAACCTGCCCTTAACTTATTCCTAACTTTAAACCTGAACCCACGTGCTAACCTAACCATCACCCTAGTCCTAACCCTCACCATAGTCCTAATCCTAACCCTAGTCCTAACCCTAACCCTAATCCTAATCCCAACCTGACACCCAGTTGCAACCTCACTTTATTATTGCTCTTCGTGTGAACATGCCCATAGCCAATTTGCAGATTGCACTGTCATGCAGGCAGTCATGATGTACATACACATTATCATTTCCTTGAGACGGTGTTTACAAATATGCCAGAATCTAGTTTATTGATTTTCAAAAAGCTGCTTGCAAAATCATCTGTTCGGAGCCAGACGGGCGTTAATTCTGTTTAAATGATAGCAGTTCATATGCCCTTCTGGGTTCGAACGGATGAACTGTTCTACTAAAACGTAATTCAATCCAAGCATTCGTGTTACATGTAGTGCCGTGTTGTATGTTTATCAATAATGCATGCATTAGGGTTTATTATAGTATGTATTCTGTTCTTACAGCAGAGAGTATGAAATGACATCACTGATGAAAGTTCTTTCTGATGCCAAGATTTTCATTAAAAAAAAAACTTGAAGAAGAAAAACAAAATAAATCACATCAAATAATAAAACAAACTTGAAACTAACAAAAAAGAACACACAAAACAAGGAAACAAATATACAAATGAAAAAAAAAAAAAAACTAACAAAAAAACCTTTCATGAAATTCAAAGAAAAAAATTATCAGTTTTATTTTGAAGTCTATTATACAAGAGATTTTTTTTTATTACAAACAAAGCACACTTCCTTTACTGACCAAGCGCTGGGTCTTTCCCATTGTTTACCTGTTCATTCTTGCATCTAAGAAGGTTTGTCAACATTGCAATATGACTCACGCAGGAATTTACTTTTGTTAAAAACTGATGAATTCACAATGATGAAGTCATTGAAGAAAGCTGCTTATTTTAATTACTCGTCAAGCATAAAATATAAGTATGATCATGTTTACGACCTGAAAAAAGCTAATCTAGGCAAACTTGCTTAAAATAGAAAATGATTGTACCACAGTAATTTCTTTGAAAAACCTAATGGTGTAAATCCCTCTCTGTTATACAACATATATAGGCCATATTTGTGAGAAAAAAAAATGATATTCATAAAACTTTCATGAGAACCTATTTTCAAGCCTCATTTGCATATACTCAAAAAGTAAAGTAAATGTTGAGCTTCAAATGTCAACGATGAAATATATTTTTCTAATACTTAGATTGAAGAATAACCAAATCAAACATTTCTTCTCTAGGGAAGTGTTTCACAAAGACTAAGATCAACTTTAAGTTGGACTAACTATGGCAGGCTTTTCATGCTACTATTTCCTCTCACTAGTATGATCTTTGAATATTATTTTTGCTTTCAGTAATGAATTATCAAAAATTGTAAATTCTGTAGATTGGTGACCATGATTTGTAAGTCCCTTGAGAGACCAATGCTTGTATTAATAGTAAGAGAGAACAGTGGCATGAACGGAGTGCCATAGTTAAAGTCCAACTTAAAGTCGATCTTAGTCTTTGTGAAACACTGCCCAGGTATTGTAGTTGTGTGGGCTGGATGGAAGGCGAAACTGTTATTGAACCAGATTTCAGATTGTGAAGGATAATAGCCTAGGACAAATTATGCAATTATGACTGGTATGGGGCAACATGCTGGGAGTAAGTTATGCATGAGCTGTGTCGTTGCTACGCCTCCTAGGGCTAGAAAATAATATATCATGGCTTTCAGTCGCCGTTTGAAACTCAACGAATCGTTAGTGACATTATTAATTTAGTTTGATGGTCTGTTTACATTCCGCAGTATTAGGGTTAAAGTGACATATGGTTTCATGGCTAGAATACTGGTATTGTGTACTGGTGAAGCCCAGGTTTTGTTAAACATACAATACCTAACAGATCTTTTTCTCATTCAATTTTATATGATGATGTGTTTTTCTTTGTGGTGTGCTTTTATTATGCATGTTATGTTCTCTTAATCCTTAGCTTCCTGTGTTACTCTACTCTTTTAATGTCATAATGGTCATAAATATTCCCAGTATTTATATTATCTTTTCATCCTTCTCCTGACGATTATCAAAATAATGATTATTATCATCATCTGCATCACCTCCATCATCATCATTATCACCATCAACATCATTATCATTGTCATCATCATTATCATTGTCATCATCATCATCATCATCATCATCATCATCATCATCATTACCATCACCATCATCACCATCATCATCATCATAATCATAATCATCATCATCATCATCATCATCATCATCATCACTATCACTATCATCATCATACATTGACCACCATCCCCATACATCTCTCATTTGCATCATGCATCACAGCCAATGAACCTTCCCATCAACATCATCTAAACATCCCATCCCCCACTTCTCACAAAACTCATCGTCTTAAAAAAAATTGCTCGCATCCAAGCACAGTATAGAAATGACCAGAACCCATCAGGGTATCGGTGGTTAATAAATTTACGCATCTTGTTTATGGCTGCTCCGCTCCGATGGTGAGAGACCACAGTAGGGTACTCCAGCCGCGCAGGAGGGCCCAAGTAAGCCGATATGGTAATGGAATAGGAGGGTAAATGCTGTGAATACTAAATGAAATGGGAAGATGTGTGCATCTATCTCCCAAGATGCATCTCTGCTCATTTGTTTCTCATAATGTCTTGGATGATAATAAGGATGGCTTTACCATTTTCGCAAGTTTTGATGATGGTTTAATGTGCTCAATAGGCTGTTTTAAAGTCGATACGATGCCTCTCATGCATGTTGTGAACAGGAGGCATTCTACCCATTTTGCATCCTTTGCTCATAAATCAATATTCTCATCAATGCATGATCTGAAATTCTAAGACAACAAGCATGGGTCTTATTGAGGTATTTTCATACTGAATTATGATAATCTTACCGATTTATGATAATCATACATTCAATTATCAAAAATGGTTATTCTAATACTGAATCATTATTTATAACCATAGAAACATGATGTGAAAAATCTAGGATTAGGACAAATGACATATGAAAGTATAAGAGAAAACATAATAAAGATATATATAAGAGAGGAAAATAATCTTGAAATATGACTTATATTCATAGATCAATCATTATAAACAAGAACTAATTGACATAATTAAAGAACTAATCTAGATATAAAGCAACCACATGATAATTAAGAAGAACTAAAAGGGTACATGACTTTACAAGGCTTCCTTTATTATTGTGAACCTTCCACAAATACTGCATTCTTAGTAACCTTTCTTCAAAGTTCAATTCCATAAAGAACATAACATAAAGAAAACATTAACTTAACATTTTAATGCAAACGCAAATGATGTTTTCCAGTGTTTACTATGATTTTATCTCATGGAGCACACACAGAGATACATAAAACATCATGTTAGCTTCATTCAACAAGACTTCCTTTCTTATTGTTAACCTTCCACAAATACTGCATTCTAAGTAACCTTTCTTTAAAGTTTAGTTCCACTGAGAACATAACATAAAGAAAACATTAACTTAACATTTTAATGCAAATGCAAATGATGCTCTCCACTCTCCAGTGTTTACTATGATTTCATCTCATTGAGCACACACACAGAGATACAGAATACATCATGATAGCTCCTGTCAATGTCTGACTGCACTCTACAGGGCATTCAACTTCTCATCATATTATTTTGTCATATGCATTTGATGCTTAGGGATTGCTCCAAGGATGATTTGTCTTTCTTTGTCCAATCTATCAACCATGATTTGTGGCTTGGATCATTCTATATATGGGATCCAAGCTACAAAGTGGAAGTAATATATGGGTTGTGTGTACATGCTCAGGCTTGTAGGCATGTAGGGATTGTTTTATTTTTATTTTTTATTTTCTTCAAAATTGGCAAGAGAATGTTTGAAAGTCATCAATATCCAGATACTTCACTGCATCAAATTAATCTAATTTAATTTGATAAATGTGATTTGATCTGATTTAAATCGATTTCTATCATTTCTCTTATTTTTTTCCATTTAATTTAATTTATTTTTATAAAATTAAATCTATATCATGTCATGTCTTGTGCTTTAAATAAATTTAAAATAATTGTATTTAATTCAATACCATTCAATTCCATACCATTTCAATTCATATCATTTCATGTTTAATCATTCCAGTTCATTTCTCTTCATTTCAATTTCATTATCTTGTACATTATATTCAAGTTTCAGATATATATATATATATATAAAGAAAAAATACTAATAAATCAATGAATCAAAGATCATCGAAAGCTTCAACAATTCATGTGAGCCTGTAGAATCTAAAAAGAAAATGCTGTTAGCATGCTTGGGAGTCAGATGTACAATTGTAAACAGACTTAACATCTAGGATATGGAAGCTGTAACTTCTTTCTTCTTATCTTCTCTCTCTTCTTGTCTTCCTGTAAGTATCTTTACCTCACCATCTTCATCTTTCCTCTGTCCTCTGTTGTTGTGAATGTACATGTACTATGTTTTTTTTAAATAAAATAAATGTGTATCTTGTTTATGCTTAGTATTTATTTGGGGATCATTCTCATCGAGCCAATTTTGGCTTTCATGATTCCCCACTTCCTTTTATCTTATGTTGATAATAAACGAACATATATATATATATATATACTTATGATTTTTTTTTAAAAAAGAGAGTGAAATAAATAAATGAAATGAAATTAAATGATATACAAAAATACACAATATTATTGTGATGAAGCCATTGGTGATATAATCGTACAATACACAAGACTTCACCATATATTTTCTGATTTAGAAGAAGCGGATGAAATATTGGGAATATTTGATGAGCCGTGTGGAGCGCAAACCCTTAGGCTATACCAAGTGATTGTCAGATGTAGATTAATAGTGACACTTGCAAAATCGGTTGGTTGAATAGGAATGACTAGATTTGACATAACTGCACAAGTCCAAATTGAATATGAATGAATAACAAATCATTCACTCAGAGCCAGAAGGTCTTTTTGTTGAGAGAGAGAGAGAGAGAGAGAGAGAGGATGAGAGAGAGGATGAGAGAGAGGATGAGAGAGAGAGGGAGAGGAGGAGAGAGAGAGAGTGAGAGTGAGAGAGAGAGAGAGAGAGGATGAGAGAGAGAGAGAGGGAGAGAGGATGAGAGAGAGAGAGAGAGAGAGAGAGGATGAGAGAGAGAGAGGATGAGAGAGAGAGAGGATGAGAGAGAGAGAGAGGGAGAGGGGATGAGAGAGAGAATGAGAGATGATGAGAGAGAGGATGAGAGAGAGGATGAGAGAGAGAGAGAGAGAGAATTAGAGAGAGAGAGAGAGGATGAGAGAGAGAGAGAGAGAGAGAGAGACAGGAGGAGAGAGTGAGAGTGAGAGAGAGGATGAGAGGATGAGAGTGAGAGAGAGAGGATGAGAGAGAGAGAGAGAGAGAGAGAGACAGGAGGAGAGAGTGAGAGTGAGAGAGAGGATGAGAGGATGAGAGTGAGAGAGAGAGGATGAGAGAGAAAGAGGAGTGAGTGAAAGTAAGTGTGAGGGAAAGAGGTGAGAGTGAGAGGGGAGAAGGGGAGACAAGTATTATCTACATGTAGTGTATGAGGTAAGTCCATCTGGTTTTCAGTAGACAATGCAACATGCATGTATATTCATTTTTAGCATTTGTTCTGTCATATCATCGCTGTTTTCAAGAAGTGACGGTAGTGAAAAAAAAATTGCATTCACTTTGCGTCACGATTTTCCTCACTACCGTCACTTCGTGAAAACAAGGACGATATGATGCTGATGTTGGTGAATAGATAGCACTGACATGCTCAATTCAATTCAATTCAAATGAACATTTATTTTCTTCCATT